>NC_084958.1:11809252-12069252 GCF_949316205.1 Platichthys flesus | reverse complement strand
GTCAATGTTTGGTTCTGAGGTATGGGACAGGCTACACGCCCGTATAGTGCTCGCAGTCTGAAAGTTGTAATGACGCAGGCCAGACACAGTGGGGCCCGTGGCGAAGGAGCGGGCCGCGTCTGTTCTCTGATTATCATAAAGAGGCAAACATCATTGGCACTCGGGATCCTATATTGTGACGTTTGACCTCTGTGTTTGGCCACTAGAACAGAGCAGACCCCCCCCCCCCCCCCCCTCCCCCTCCCCCCTCCCCTCCGTTTACTCCCTACACTCCGGGACGACACCTTTTGGAACGTGGGGAGCGTCGTCCCAGTTTGATTGTTCTCCTCTTAAACCTGAAATTACCCTCTCATGTGGCTACACGGGCTGTGGCCATGTGTAGCCAACAAGTCTTAAGAAATAAACATTCTTATATGTATAAAAGATTACTTGTGTGTTTGGTGTCCGCGGGGCTACACTAATGCTTGAGTCGAGTATTGGTACCCGTGTCCTACTAGAAATCTGCAGTGCCAGGCTGTGATGTGGTGTGGGCCTGCTGAGAAGTGAGTTGAGACTACGGCAACATGCACTCAACATGTCCAGAGGTGGTTAGAACGGACAGCATGTGCGCTGTTACTCTGAAGTGGAGCAGGGGAATCACTGCAGAGGAATTACACCCCTGGATCACATGCAGGACGTGACCATTGCACACGCATGGCACACGCACTCAGTGATGCAGAGCTGCTAAATTGAAGTGTGTGTGGTAAGAGGGTCAAAAGGACCTGGCCATTGACACACACACACACACGCAGCTTTCAATCAGCCACAGTGCGCGTTACTGAAATGACGAGTGGTTGATCACGGCCCAACAGGGACGTGTGCTGTCTGATTCTGGCTGATTTGTGAAGAGCAACGTGCAGCTGTTAAAGGCTCGCTGTCTTAAGCTACCGGTTCCTTGTCATGAGTGATTCTTTGGTGTGTTTAAAACCTGCCCCCCCCCCCCCCCCCCCCCCGTCAGGCCCACAGTCTGGTGATTGAAGGTGGATGGATTTTCTTTGGTTTTCAGGTGGATTATTGAAGAGCCACGAGTGGAAAGCTACTGGATCTTTGGTTTGAGGGGTCACAATTGAGATGCATGTGAGGCCCCTACGAGAATAACATTCAAATTCATAGAAAACACGAGGATTGAGAAGATCCGATTCATCTGCACAAGTCCTCAGCACTGTGAGCAGATGAATCAGATGATCTGAAGTACACATTCTAAAGCGCTGCAGGATCAGAGTAGCAGCCCATTGCTTCAGTGAGAAACCCCCCCTCCCCTCCATCCCCCGTGCATCCGTTCAACAATCTGTCCCGACACCGTCAGGCCTTAGAAAACGTGGACGCAGAGGAGGTACCGGGTTGGATCTGTGAGTTGTTGTTGTTGTTGCCGTTTCCGTGAGGCGTGTGCACGTGGCCGTGCATCCCGTGGCCCAGCTCCTCTGTGCCCCAGCGGTCCGTACAGCGGCGGCGTGAGTTCATGAAGAAGTTGGAGACGGTGGTGAGCTCAAGGCCCAGCTGCTGGGAGATGGTGATCTGCATCTCCTTGGAGGGGCGGCGGTTCTCTCTGAAGATGGCTACCAAGGTGCGACGCTGCAGGTCGGTGAAGACCAGTCGCTGCTTCTTTGGCACCTGGCTACGCTCTCGTCCTCGGTCCTCCTCCTTACGTTTACATGCTGGAGAGAGAAGGGGGGGGGGGGAGAGGAGAGTTTTATTGCTACTGAGATATTCAAAGCTCCTGTAAGGTTACACAATAGAGCATATAGTGTAGAAACAAATGATGCAACATATGACAACATGGGTCAGGTTTGGATGTTTTAGGGGCCTGATGATGACCTAAAGGAAAATAACGCGAAGACATTGAACTGAGTGAGGGAACAATCAGAGGGTGAAACAGGATGCAAGATTGAATAGGAAATATAATGAATCTTTAATGTTCTGTGAAATGTAATATTTCATTTAAATGGGTTTGATTACTTTCAAATGTAAAGTATGCCTATATGATGATCTTATAAAGTGAAATGTGAAGGGAGAGGATGCAGGCGAAAGAAAAGAGAGAGTGGAAAGTGAAAAGGCAGAAAGGAAAGCAAGATGTCAGATGGTCACATTCTGAAAGTCGAAAACTGAGACATTTAATCATGAAATCTCACTTAGTCCAGTCTCCCCAAGCAGCTCCACCTTCAAAGACTAACAGCTGCTTTTGCATAATTTAGCCTTTAAATTGTTGCATGTACTTTTTTTTATATATCCCTTTTTTCACACATGGTATTAAAAGACATCTGAAACTTGCTCGACAGCCGATTGTCTTTATCATCTCTTCACTTTTAAATGTGGACTATAGGTGTTTGTCCACAGCAGCTGCAAACTGGTGAGAAAGCTCTTTGTGTCGGTGTGATCGAGTACTCTCCAACATCGCAGATTCAAGACTCTGTTTGTTTCGATTTTTTACACCTAAGAGACAAACTAATTAAATCATACATTTTGCCACAAACATGAACTATACACTCACAATAAAGCGTGTGGATGCAAAATTGCATATTTTTGAGCAACTGAACATCAGCATCCAGATGTCGAGCTCTCCTTTGATCAATTTCTTTATGTCCCCTGTCTGTTAACAGCTGGCAAAAAAGGGGAGGATGATAATTTAAGATTCACGGTGCGGTGACATGAAGGGGAAACAGAGGTCAGTCTGTAGGATGGGAAATCAATCTAAAAACTTACAGAGGGCACTAAGCTATAAGCAGATAGATATCAGTGATATAAAGTGGGTGGGTAATGGACCACAACTTAGAAAACCACAACAAGCATCATTTTCAGTCAGTGCAATGGCCACAATGTGGAGGAAGCACGAGTTAAATTGTTTATATTCTGTTTGAACTATTCAGTGTAATTTTACCCTGCACACAAATGTTCTTTATGTACAGAAGAGCACTTTTTAGAGCCTGCTGTGTACTTGTGGTGTGGCTACCGCAATGCAAAAAGGTTGTGGTGGCACATAATAATAATGCAATTAGAATCAGAACGTACATGATTCTTGTTGTTGTGGTTTTTTTACCGTCATGGTTGAATGCACTTATTTTAAGTAGCTTTGGATAAAAGCGTCAGCTAGATTAAATGTTATGTTATGTAAGGTCATTTTGCTCAAGTTTCCAAGATGGAACAAGTACTAGTCATGTGTTTGTGTTAATAATGTTCCCACTTTTCAAGTAAGCCATAGCAATATCCCATGTCAAGCAAAGGGATAAACGTTGGCCAGTATTAGTTTTGTGCTATTTGGGCCATATTCACCATTTACCACGGACAACACCTGACCTAGAACGCTGCTAGTTTGTCAAAAACATTTGAGCTTCATGTGCTTTTTCCATTTTGTCTGGGCCACAAGGCCAGAGGTGCATCACCACTGCCTGAAGTGGCCCACATCCTTATGGTGACACAGGGTACTCATCTTGGAAACACTTAGATCAAACAAAAGTGTGTATGTGTTTTTAAACCCTGCAGACTTGTAAAGTGTGCTGATTGTATATTTTAGTGTTGTATATTGTAATTCATTTATTCTATATTTTAATCATCACTAAGAAACTAACTTTACTCTGTAATGATGAAATTCTCCTGGGGCTAAATGAGGCTATGGGGGGGTCAATTGTTTTCACTGTGGGCCTGTGTGTTGAAACCGGAGGAGCGTGATGTGAAATGCTGACAAAGAAGCGCTCCTCCGTGCCTGGATGCACCGTCAGATGGCTCGGCTCCCCGGCTGTGGAGACTGGAGGGAGTCTGTTCTGTTCTGCTGCCCTAAAAAGCTGCAATGATCGATTTTCCGCGGTTTTCTCCCGAACACGTGGTCCAGTAATCAGGGCTCCCTTCCCCACCCGATCGATCCCCATCGATCCGCGAGACCCGAGGTGTGTGTGTGTGCGTGCGTGCGTGCGTGCCTGTGTGTATGTGTGTGTGTGTGTGTGTGTGTGTGCGTGCGTGTGTGTGTGTTGGGTAATATAGCTCAAGAGCGCGCTTCGTGACAGACAGATAGAAATTGTTTATCTGTGGAAGAACAAAAGAGAGATGTGGCAGTCATCCAGTCTGAGAGCTCTGGAGGAGGACACAACGATGTCTCTCATCTGTGACCCTGGTTGTTTTTTATTTGGGGCTATTAAGAATGGAGAAAAGTGTGCGTGTGCACGCGGTATGGTCTGTGGGCGTGCGTGAGACAAATAAACAAAGTCCTGATGTGTTGGTGCACATGTGTGGAGGAGGAAAGGGGGGGGGGGGATGAGATGAAGGGGAAGAGAGGGAATAAAGCTGGCTCCTGTGTGGAGGTGGTGTATGCAAATGATTGATGACTTTACAGCAGGTTTAGACAACAGCAGTAAACAGATTTGACTGTGAGTGGGGGTGTGGGGGGGAGGATCAATATAAATGTGCACATGTGTATGCATGCATGCCTGTGTGTGAGCGTGCATGTGTTTGAATTGCCATTGTTCATGCTTTGTTACTGCAAGCAAAGCATAATTACAAGACACCCCCCCCCACACACACCCCCCACCCCAAAGGCAGCACATTGAGGTGACGTGTTTGTCCCTGCAGCAGCAGAGCCTTCTACTGATACATCACTCCATCCCTCGTCGACTTCTTCAACTCCGCTTGTTTTTCTCAATTGTTTTAATTTGCCCTCAGATTGATAGCCCCCCATATTGATTGATCTGCACTTCAGAACCATTTCATGGAACGTTTATTCAATTGGTTCAGGCCCAGCCATGCCAGAATCTCCTCACGGCTCTTTAAGTGCTGTCTCCATCCCAACTCAATACTCCCTAATGTAATGACTGAATGCTAGTGCTAATATAGTGATAATTTAATATGTAATGCCTGTTTTCGAACAACTCGCGCTACCGGCCATTTTACAATGCCAACACCACTCCGGTTCTCATTCCATCAGCCCGAGTGCGGCTCCGTGGCTCGGAGGCCTCCACAGCAGCACTAACCAAGTGAAGCCAGGGGAGTTAGCAGAAGGCCTGCGAACCTGCATGGTCAATACATATTGCAGATAATCAATAGGTCCATATCAAATGAGAGTCCTCTGGCCCCGTGGACTTCCCCGGCAATGAATAGGACCAGGGGGAAGGGCAAAGAGGGAGCTGCTCATTAAAGACACCCCTCAGGAGACGAGCAGCACACGTTTGTGGGCTATCTTTAGGTGCCTCATTACCAAATGAGCGTTTCTGAAGAGACAAGGCAGGGGACGACTCTGCGGTCTCAAGTGGCACTTGCTCACGTCGCCTCTTTCATACGCCCCTGGTGTCAACGATGCTAAAGGTATCAGCCAACTGCCACTTTGCTTAATCTCGACCTCTTGTGGGTCCAAAGATTAACTCGCTGGCTGTGCAGCGTGTTAAGTTGCACTTGTGGCTCCTTTTAAGAGCAGCTCTGCTCTATCACTTAAGTGGCTGCCATTGTCCCGACCGTGCACTTACTAGTGAAGACGAGTGGGTGGATGTTGTTTTTTTTTGTGCCTGTTATTGCAGCACATGTCAATATGTGAGAGGAATTCATAACCAAAAGCAAAACCCACTGGTGTTCATTCAGTATGTTTCATGTTTCCTCAAACTAGTTTGATTACCGAATAGCATATTCACAACTACATGTATTGCTTCCCTATAATTGAATTTTTTTTTTTTACCAGAAATAAGAGTGCTATAATCATTGAAATGTCCATTATCACTGTCTCCAGAACAACAGACCTGTTCACATAGAAAATCTTTCCCTCTTCAACATATGAGATTGAATGCAGCTTTCTGTAAATTCATCTATCTGCAAAAACATATAGCTAGAGTGTGTAACCGGCGGAACTACACAACAACAGGACCACAAACTCCAGCTTGGCCATCTTTCTTTGAGAGTTTTGGGGATGTCACATGGCAGCATATAAAGTGTCTCGTTCACATTAAACACACATGAAACTGAGATGTGGGCAATTAACAATTAACAATTAACAATTAAAGAAAACAGAAAAGGTTAAAGGGTTTGTGTACAGATGACACATGAAGGGAGGGATGTTGGGGGGGAGAGAGAGAGAGAAGGGTGGCAGACGGTGAACTAACCGCACCGTGCTGCTGCTAGTGGTAGTCGACGCCTGGACGGAGGGATGAGATCGGGCTTTGTGTGCGGTGAGACGGGCCCTCTCCCGCCCTGGACGGACTACTGCAGGCGAGAAACAGTTTGGCGTCAATCACACCCCTCAGATGGATACGGTTATTGATTCAATTGATCATATTATAGGCCCATTGATGGATGGGAAGTTTAAAAAAAAAAGAAGAAAAAAAAGACGCCCGAATTGTCCCCCCCCCCCCCCCCCCCTCCTCCACACCCGCATTACAAGAACACACAGCAGCGGTGAAACCAAAACGTCCCTTCAGCCTTAAAACACTCCCCATTGACCAGGATCGGGTTATTTGAAAGCTTTCGTTTCTTTGTCGATGTAAAGCCTGTGTTGTCGTGTTGAGACGAGTGATGGGCAGCTGCACAGTCTGTCACATGCACACCTACAGTCTATAAAACCTCCGCTGATCCATACTTCCCCTCATGTCTGCTCTGTTTAACACGGAAATCACAACATATTATTATTACGTTTCCCCACAGAGAGCACAGGCTTCTGTCAGCCATGCGGAGTTTCGACTTTTTTAAACGAATCTCGTAAAAACTAGTTTCTGAAACGCTTCAAACAATTGATAAAAGTGTGATATTAAACAAAATATGCATTTTGTCTCAACAGGCTGCTGATGCGGTCGATTTATACAGGGATTTAAATGCGACGGATTCTATATTTGTTAAAATTTCTCCGATATATTTAATTTGATCTTCATTTCGGTAAAAAAAAATCGTGGTATCTTTCATTTGCGGAGAATGGTGACAACAATGTTTGGCTGAAATACAAAGAAATGTGAGGCCTGGGCAGAATACCAACAGCCTGCTGTGTGAAATATGAACGTAAGCCCGTGTGAAGCCATACACAAACTAATACAAATTCAAATTGTTTATTCTAATTCTAATTTTTCATTTCTAAAATTTATGAAATGTTCTCTTTTAATAAATGAAAGGTGGATTTTTAATGATATGGTGTTAAAATGAGGCTCATATGCTAAAATAAATTCAGCCTTTATGAACTGTCTATAAGTCTGTGTTTATGTCAATAAAGTCTCTCCTACATAGAACTATAGTCTGTATAATATAACAATGAAACCATTTCCTGTGTAATAAATTTCCCCTTGAGGATGATAAAGTTAAAATTGTAAAATGTTCTATTTTTATCCTCAGAAAACCTTTACATTTAACACCAAACTGTGTGAGACATTGAGGTATAGTTAACCGATGTTTTATAAAATAAAGTAAGGCTGTTATCATTAAGATAAGATGCATGTTTGTTATCTCATATCTGAGATGAATCTGTGGTTCTTGGTCATTTAGTGCCACAAATATCTTATTTCATTAGGTGCATGACATAGAACGATGTTTCAAATGTTTGGCGGGAGGTTGTTTTACAGTGTGTTTATGCTTCTGCATGTCAACCTTGTTCACTGAGTATGCTATAAAGTCTGTAGATTGTATAGGTCGTGTCACGGTAACACTTATTTACTGAGCGTGCTGTGTGCCAGTGTGATGGCTATGCAAGATGAGGTATGCCAGTTGCACAGACAGGGATGACCAGAGAGCAGCGATGAAATCACGGTTGAAGGCAGAGGATCTGCTTTGCTGATGCTGGTTCAGAGCCAGAAGAGCCAGAAGGGGGAAGCAGGGAGGGAGGGAAGGAGAGAGAGTGTGAGAGAGAGTGAGAGTGAGAGAGAGAGAGAGAGAGAGAGAGAGAGAGAGAGAGAGAGAATGAGAGAGCCAAAGAGAGCAGAGGAGAGGAAATCAATACCGATTCAGAACGAGTCAGATAAGCCTGAACAATGTATAGTGCAGACACACTCTATAACCCAGTCACACATATGTGCATGTGGAAGCACTCACACAGACACACGCACACACACACACACACGTGTTTGCATGCCTCCATAAAGACATATTACAATCCCCATAAAGCATAGCAACCTTTAAAATCAAATGACATCACAACCTTGGATTGCTTTAAGGATTCGCTGACATGAGCAGAAAACACTCATTACTACAACTCGATAGGCAACTGGATGCTCTGATGCTCTTTGTCTACTGTAAGATGCTCTTCACATGTTGGTGTTAACACATCAGCCTCCCTGCCCTGCAGGTTTCACTATAAATATTACAACCTCCTTGCAGCAAATTCCCAGATAGGTTTGTTTTCTTGCTTTGTGTTCTGATGTGAGTTTTCAGCTGTGTAAGTTTAGACTATCCCCACATGGTGTCAGATCTGTGCTATCGGTATTTCACAGGATGTTTGGGGTGTAAACAGCGTTCCTCAAAACCACTTACACGCCCTCAGCCGTGTTGTTTAGGCAGCGATACCATGGTGTGTGGTCCTCCACTGTTAACCACAGATCTGACTTTGCTTACCTAGAAGATGCTGTTACATGCGCTAACACTACCACTCTCATTCCTCCCCCCTCTCCTTCTCCCTTATACTTATCAATTATTAAGGTCGGTATTGATCCTTTCACTACCCTGCCTCTATCTGGCTGTTCACACAAAGCCCAAACCCGCCTGCCCTCACTCAATCAATGGCATCTCCTCAGCTTTTCCAGCTCTTTTTCCACACGCCAGTTTAGCTTTTTTTCCACTTTTGCACTTAAGCAGCGGGTGCCGATGGAAGTTTTGTACATCCCAATTTGGTCCATTTGAAATCTTCAGAAAACATGAGGAGCGGCAGACTGGCATTAATCTTTCATGGCACAAGCAAGTTTGATGGGCAATCAAAGATGGAGCTGGTATAAGAGAGAGAGAGAGACAGAGAGAGACAGGGGGAGAGAGAGGGAGCAGGGAGGGCGGAAAATGGCTGTGTGCATTGTTTGACTTTATGAAACATGTTCCTATCGCCCTCCTGCTAATTGTTTGGCTTTTTTCATATTTTCAAGCCCAACAACCTGCCGGCCTGTTGCCAGGTTAACCAGTAAAAAAAAATGTGGATGTTATTTTCATATGCTTGCGAGAGAGAGAGAGGGAGAAAAAGAAAAACAGAGAGGGAGAGCACCAAGGAGAGGAAGAGAAGGGGGTTGGGAGGGGGAAACAGCCGTATTGATCTCCTATGTGCAAAGCCAGGCAAACACTGAAAGGACAGAGCTACACTATTAATGACACTCACAGCCTTGGCTTCTAATCCCTATCTATCTATCTATCTATCTATCTATCTATCTATCTATCTATCTATCTATCTATCTATCTATCTATCTATCTATCTATCTATCTATCTGTCTTCAAAACAAAGTGTGGCTGTTCTCCAAAATAAGAGCTTGAATTAAGAGATGAATCAAATGCAAAACATCACGATGGCATGTTTACGTGTTAACTTAATAATTTATCTATGAATATTTATTCATTTGACATTTATTCTTCTGAGATGATGAAACCATTTTTTCACAGCTGTTGTGAGTGAAAATTGGCGTTTATGTTTTACTACTTCTCATCATCAAGGTTTTTGTTTTTTAGCATCTAAAATATAATAAAAAAACTCAAAGCTTCTGTATATTCCCTTGTCCATATACCTTGTCCCTGTAACCAATCCCAGTCCCAGTTACAATCAATATTTCATCACAACTGTTCATGCAGCTTAACGTTGCCTTGAAACAGATCCAGGGATCATTGCCTGGGTTGGACTTACATATTCAATAACACAACCTGTGTCTTTTAGTAGAGTTTTTTAATCTGCAATTGCATAACTGCGTCATCCATCAATTCAGTGACATTCTGCTGATATTTGAATTCACATTTGAATTTTGTCTCCACTGACAACGCATGTGGAGGACGCGTCTGCGTGTGCGTAAAAGCCTCACACTATAGTAATAAGTTGGAGCAATCATACAGAGTCTAAATTTAGAGCTTTTTCACCAGAGTACTAAATGAAAAGCCGGAGAGACCGTGCGGTTATTGCGTCTTTCAGCTCCGATACGAGTATCGATCCGTGTGCCACATTTAAAAGGGAGAGTGGGAACTGGCGTATTGATCAGGCAGCCTGGGGTCACCCCGTTTCTCCTGCGCGCAACTGGTTGGCCCAGTGGTCGCACCGCCGCGGCTGTGTTTATGGTCCGACAGAGAGAGACAGAGGGGGAGAGAGAAGGCGTTGAGGGAGGGCAACTTTCAAGGTTTATTGTGAATCAATGGCGATTTGCTATGTGACGATCAAAAATATAGACCTACGATTTTAGACAACAACAGCTAAGATGCCCGCTTAAACGCAAATGTACACGCCCAAAGCAGTCATAAACATCACTGGTCTCCAGAGATCTAAATGAACTACAATTAAACCCGCTCTCCTGTTATGTTTTGTAAAGACTTGTTTGTTTCGGGTTGTAGGAAACACAGAGGGAGTTCATTTCAGTGGTGAAGCCGCTGTGCCTCTGTGCCCTTTATTTTGGTCGGTGGAGCTGTCCGTGGTACTGAATCTTTTAGACACCTGCTTTAGTTCCTGTTTATAGTTTAAAAAACAACGGTGGGAGGGGCTGGCTGTTACTTAAGACTGATTATGTGTAATGTGAAATATTAATTAAGAGAGGGAAGTATCTTACCGGCGAGCCGGAGAGCAGACATCCGCTGAAACTCGGGCTCCTGCAGCCACTTCCACATCCTCCTGAAGGTCTCCCGGCCTGACTTGAGCTTACTCCAGGGTTTGGGGTTCCTTAGGAGGTCTGAGAGGGTCCCCTGCGACCGGCTCAAGATCCTCTGGGCGAATATTGCCTGCGGGATGGAGTAACGCTTCAACTCGGCCGTTATCCTCTGAGCTACCTCCTTTGTGTTGATCTCCTCCGCTTGAACGTTCGACCCTGCTACTCCCTGGCCGGCTCCGTGGCCGTGCCTATCCCGGTCCCCGAGCATCACCGCGCCGTTCACCTGGGAGTGGAGATGACTGTGCGGGTGATGGTGCATGCCGTTGAGGTTGGAGATCATGCTGTGGCCGTGACCGCCTAAACTCCTCGCCAGATGATCTTGGTCACTTCTGGACAGCATGGAGGCGTGGGACTCAAAACCTGTCACCGGAGAGATCATCTTGGTTTCGGCGGAGAGGTGCGCACTCGGACCGTATGCCGAAAGCGGCTGCTGGGAGTTGTGCAACGAGCCCAGCCCGCTAGACAGAGGGGATAGCGAGCCGTGGCCCATTCCAGAAACGGACATCTCTTTGGGGTAGTGACTGTACAGGTTGCCCATGGAGGCGAGCCCCCGGTGGTCCTCCCGCATCAGCGTGAAGCTGCCGCTGACGTTCCCGGCAGAGAGTCGTTGATGGGCGGCAGCGTGGTGGTGCGAGTGCGGGTGGTGAAACTTATCCGAGACGGTGGATATTGGAGGTAGATGCTGCAGGGGCGTCAGGGTGGTGTACGTGTTGCTGAGGCTCATCCCGTTCTCGCACATGCTGATGGACGGGTGCAGGTGACCGGAGAGCCCGGACGGGTCTGTCCGGTAATCCCCGCCGGAGCCATCCATGAGCGAGCCCATGCCTGTGACCATGGCTGACCGTGCGCCGGGTGCGTGCGAGACCAGATTCCTGTTATTGGAGCTGGAGGACGGAGACGGCCGTGCGTGATGAGAGCTCATGAGGTCTCCCACCTGGGAGTGCGAGGAGACGCTGTGAATGTTCTCCATGGTGAGCTCCATGGCTGAAACGATATATTTCCCCCCAGTCCCACCCTCCCCACCCTCTCCCCCTGTCTCTCGCTCCTGTCTCTCACTCAGCGACGCGCGCTCTCGCTCCTAACCCTCTAACCCTCCTGGAGCGATAAAATTACGTTCGAACGCCAATCCATTGATTAAAAATTCCCCGATCAATCCGGAGCGGTGGAGATATTGGTTCTCTTGTTCCGATGCAGCCTCAGAACCGAACGACTCCGTGGCGTCTTTGCGCTTTATGCGTTCCTGTGGACGGGAGCTCTCCAGGGCGATATCTCATCTCTGGACCAACAGCGCTTCCACTAGGAGCAGGCTGAGCCACGTGTCAGAGGCAAGGGAGCGCGCCTCTGTGTATTTAAAATGTGGGGCGGGTACGAGCAGGGGATTCTTAATAGTTTTCCTTCACCTGAAAACGAGCTGGAAACAACGTCCCACTTGGGATGTTTCACAGTTGGAACCCATCCTGTATTTACATTTTAGTTCTGAGAGAAGTGAAATCCTCGTGCACATTTATACCTGAGCGTGTGTGCATGTGTGCATGTGTGCTAGTCAGGCTGCCTATGAACGTGTGACAGAAACAGACAGGTGATGATGGCCCTGCATATGCGTCGCGAATTTTGGGGTAAAATACAGTCAGCATCAGTTTCCGGACGCAGGAGTTCCTTACAGATAAACTTTGTTTTCCCACGGACTGTATGGTTTTGCATTTATGCGCTTAGTGATAAACCTGATCGAAGTATTGATTGACAGAGATTAATGACGTGGTGCAGGCCGGTTAGAGAGAGGGGGGGAGGCAGGAGGTCACAAAGTTAGGATCCCAGACGCTGCAGACTTGAAAGGACACTGACGCACTGGTTTGGTTCACTTGAAGTTTACCAAGACCGGATACCAGCCTCAGTTTGTGGTTGTATCATAACAGCGTTTATTCAGGCTGCACAAAATAATATTTAGTACGTCAATATGGTACAATATTTTTTGTATATACAACAAAATTATTAACTCTCGAGATTTTGTATCAATATATTATATTTGTTATTATTCAATATTAGTATTGTTTTAGACATAGGTTACTATAGGTTTAAAAGAATAAATAAACGAGCAAGTTGATGGATACGTCTTATGAGACAGTTTCGTCATTTTGGAGTGTGTGCTGAATCAATAATTTGGATATCTGAAAATATAGTAGACTAGCCAATACAATTAATACTACTACCCATTATAATGATAATAATAATAACAATGGTAATGATTCTAATGATATTAACAACATTACCTTTTACTGACATTTATATTATTTATATGTGTTATTTCTCTTAAAGGCTTATTTACTTTTCTTGCACTTTGTAAGCTCTGTTTTTAAAAAGTCCTATATAAATTAAGTTTATTGCTATTATTATTATTTGTTGTATACTATATTTGCTGTTTGTAATTTTGCACACGGTCACATGCTCTGTACTTTTGCTGTGATCAGTGTGCTCACAAACAAACAGAAACAAACGGACACACATCAGCACCGAGCTCAGAGCCTGTGATTGATGCACGTAACAACCGCTCACTTCTCACGGCAACCTTTTATCTTAGTGAGCGTGTGTGTGTGTGTGTGTGTGTGTTTGTGTGTGTGTGTGCAGGAAGGAAAACTGAGAAGCTTTAAACCAGTTGTGTCGATTCGTTGCGTCAATAGTCTGTTTGTCTTCTTAATTTTCATTGCTGTTTAAAAGGTTCTCTTTTATTTAGTTTTTTTGACAAATAAAGAAATAATCGAAAAGAGAGAAAAACAATTATTTCACTACGTAGGCTATTATTAAGTTAGATTATTAAACATTAAGGGGGAATTGCAGATTCTGTCTTTGACTCAAAGGTCAACGAAATACAAAAATAGAGCTATAAAAAATATGTTTTGAAACTTACAGACAAGCGGTTGTAATACATTTACACTGTGCAAACATGAAGAAGTTTTACTGCTGCATATTACTTTTTTTTATAATTCAAAATTGTAATTTTCAAATAAAATCTTCAATTAAATCACGATTATTTATTTAATCACAGGTTATTATTTAAGTCCTTGTGGTTTTTAGGAAATAAAGAACATTAGTGAGGAGAAACGGAAACACACACACGCGTTCGTCAAGTATTGAGTCCTCTTTGAGCTATAGGCCTCATGTCCTCCCACACAAAATACTCCCAAAATATACTAAACAGAACTCAATGCTCTTATTACAGCTTCTTTAATTTTATTTGCTAGAATTTAATCACAAATATAAATATTGTCATGCGCCGAACAACATTTTACCGAAGTGCAGCCCATAAATTAAAGAGGAACATTTACACAGACTGTTATTTCTGGTTGTCATAAAGCTCCGTGATTAAGCTGTTTCCCCTAAAGTTCAGAAATTGATCGCTGCGTTCGATATATTGATCATCGATTCCTTCATTCCCACTCTGCGCTGTTTCCTAAACAGAAACGGTGGTGTGCGCTGGTTTCAGCGGTCAGGCTCTGACCTGTAGCACATGACTGACGGACACCACAAATATACGGAGGAAAAATAAATGTCAGCCGTGTTGTTTTATTCCTCCTCCTCCTCCTTCAAATGGGGTTAATCATCAGATCCGTGTTTGCTTGTAATTCAGCTTCTTACGTCGATGTGGTTCTACAGCAGAGGTTATTTTGATTATGATTAATCTCTTTGATAATGAATACGATTTTGTTTATTTAATAAAAACAAACAGGAATGAACCACTTATTGTTTTAGTTTGGGTTACAATTTAGTTCGAGTTAATTAGTCTTAAAACATGTAGGTTATTGTAGTACAGGCCTATGTTATGATGCTGAGGTCATTGATCTGATTCTAATAATCAACAAGTTTGTGGCATGTCTGTGTCTGTGTGTGTGTGTTTGTGTGCGTGTGTGTACGTGTGTGTGTGTGTGTGTGTGTGTGTGTGTGTGATGCAGAGCTTGAAAATGTTATTGGGGCTAGATTTGAGTTGAAGTTTTCATTTCGTCTCTTAGACTATTTCTTTTTATCTTGTTTATAAGGAATTATCTGCAAAGTTCCCATAGCTACCTCACAAGAAGTTTTTGTGATTTCCTATTTTCTACAACTTTTGGATACCCACATGTTCGTCACAGACTGGCAATTACAGGTGAATTGATTGTTATAATGGATATATATATTAAAAGAGGGCTTTGGAATGAATAAACCCTCATAAAAACAAATTAAAAGTCCAAAAAAAACAGAGCAAAGAAAATCTCATTCAGCAGTAAAAGTATTCAAGATTTTTCATCAGCCATATTGTCAAAATATATTGAGGTTCACTGCTTGAGAGGAACGCTGGAGCTTATTTTCAATGTGTGTGCAAATACAGCTGCATTAGAAATAAAGTGATCTATAAAAACAACCTAACATGTCCACAGTTAACAATGAATCGTGGAACTAACTGCATGTTTAGAAAAAAAATGGTCTATTAATTACATTTTACTCAGTGAGCAAGACTCTATGAACTCAAACTGTGTGTTGGCTGAAAGCTGACAGACTCGGATTCAAGTGAACTGTCAGATACATGAGGAGTTTTACAACATAAGAAGGAAGAAAGATTTTTACCCAAAAATTATCCGCCCTTTCACAATTGTGTGAAGAAATATGGTGAATCAATATATTTAATTATTATAATTTGTCACTTCCTTTTTTTTAGATTTTAGTATCAAACAACAAGGTGATATTTTCATGTATATTTTTGTTGCAAATTCTATCGAAACATTACTCGTGTTGGATAAATTACTGTTTGTCCATATTATAATTGTATTTATGTGTGAAATTAATGAAAGGTTTAGATGTGTAATGATTTGATGCTCTCATACGCACATGACGAATTGTTTTCATTTAGATATCTGACTAAGTGTTTAACTGCACGATGTTCATAATCAAGTAAAGCAATTTGATCTCAACTGTTTTTAAGACCAGGTTAAAACAATATTATGGGTTTAATAAACCTCATCACATTTTGATTTAAACATTTACTTTGCAGTTCATTGTTTGTATCACGGAAGTGGTAGCATGGATTTGGTTCCTCTTTAGGTGTTGAAGCCAAAGCCTAAAGTCTAAAAACTATATATTTTTTAAATGAAATTAAAATATAGTCAGTCTGTCATCAACATTTTCAAAGTAAAAGAAAATATGTCAGCCTTATGACAGTAAAGTGAACGTGCCCACACAAAACAGCTTGTTTTGACATTAATTAATTCAAAAGATCCCATTGGTTAAAAGAACTTAAGAACTTAATCTACTTGCTTAATTGGCACAATACTGAGGGACCAGATGTTTTTGTCATTGATTATAATTCTCCTGTGGTGTCTTTAAAGTCCAGAATTTAGGGGTTGGGGTTTAAAATAACAACAAGACCAGGAGCTCATGTTTCCTCTTTCATTAGTGTTTGGGTTTTTCCTGCTTTTCTCCACATGCAACCGTAATGGTGACATTTTCGCTAATCATATCTCTTTATCAACTGAAAATGCACAGTGGTACAACTTCTCCACCATCCATAGCCTCCCAGGCACTGGTTGCTAAGTAACAGAAGGAGAGATGTATTGAGACAGAATAGTCAATCAATTCTCCTGCGAGGTGTGTGTGTGTGTGTGTCTGTGTGTGTGTGTTGCACAGCCATATTGTTTCTGCAGTTGAGTTTGCCGGCTTGGAGTATATGTGTGTTTTCAAAGCTAAATGAAGAGAATTCAAGTATCAAATATACACCACTTCCGGAACAGTTCCCCAGCTCCCCGTGAGAACAATATCATCTTCAAGCATTTTATATCCAAAGGTCACAGGTCACCTGATGCCTCCTCGAGGGATTATCTGCTTTTCATCACATCATTCAATGCGTTTAAAGGCTTATAAGGGGAAACTCTTATCTTCCCCTTACAGAGGCAATGCAACAGATTATAAGTCAGAAGGGCCACTGGAAAACCTCCCGCTACCTGTACCCATAAGGGATGCATCGGACTTCATTTGCTTGGCCTGGATCGACAGCAGCGCCGGAAAGAAAAGAAAGAAAAAAGAACAACATTGCTGACCTCTGTGTCCGTAGACTTTGTTGTTCCTGTTCCCTTCTCTGTGTGCTAATGTGTTGTTGGAATAGTCAATTGTATAATTTATGATGGGTTTGAATAGGACCTGGGTTTCTGATCATTCCTTATTTATGTGGAGGGTGGAGAAGGTCTAAGAACAGATGTGCAGTTTTATAAATCAAATTTTTTATTTTGAGCTATTTTCCTGTGTTCACATATATCATTTTAAGACCATGTGAGGGTCACAGTCAAAACCCACTTCTCTCAGCTTTTCCTTTCTAACTTCTCCTTGAAAAGATTGGAGATTTTTGCTCCGAAAGCATCAATAGCATCTACCATGATCTCACCGTGTTTAAGAAATTGACCCTAACCCCAAAACAGGCATTCACGAGACAAAAAGAAATGTACAGTAAACCATCTTCTCCGTGTCTGCTTCCCTCAGGTCTCCTCAGCACAGCGAGAGAAATATGCTAGTTTCATACCTCTCATCGATTTTGCCCTCGAACAAAGACAGACATAGAGAGATGGAGGCAGGGGAGTGTAGGAGAGGAGGAGTGCGAGGAACGAGAGATAGATGAAGAGCACTCGGCCTTAGTGGTAAATCTCCCTTTTTTATCAAATGCGCAGCTACAGAGATTCTGTTTGGTTATTATTGACAAGTGGAGAAGGAGCTACAAAGATGTGAATTTAATATCTGGATAATTTATAAGCCTCTGTGTGTGTGTTTACCTCTGAGAGGGTGGAAAACACTCATCAAGCCAGCTTTGAGCTCCAAATGGAGAAAAAGCGATGTTTACACTGCAAATGAGTGTGAGACAGGGCAACAGAGGGAGAGACGGAAACAGAGAGCAACAGGGAAGGAGAGAGAAAGAGAGAGAGATAGAGAGAGAGAGAGAGAGTTGGGCTGGTGTTAAGGTGATTAGTCTGGTGGGTTGGCGATAGAGAGAGTTGATCAATAACCTATCGATCTCCCATTGCGAGTGTCAGGGGGGTAGTGGGAAAGAGAGGGAGGGCGAGAGAAAGGATAGGGAGGGAGTCGGTCCTGGCTTGACTTTTAAAAATCCTTTACTCTGCAGATGACAAATAACCCATTAGTTTGCAGGAGAGCTGGAAAATCTGGAAATCCTTGCCGCTTCTCACACACATATTAATATATGTCTACACACTCACACCTTTGCATTTACTTAACGTCGCACATAATTTCTCATTTTCAAATATGCGCGCTACGATTTCTCGCAAATGGATGCATGCAAAAGGAAAATCATTTCTGTAAGTAGTGTGGAGGAACTATTGAGCTCAATGCAGTGAAGTTACTTAGCAGACCATTACTTCAAAGAATTCCTCTAGGCTGAAATATTCACTGAAGCAAGTCACACTCGATACTCACCCCGAAGCCTTTTAAAATGTTCTGCAATAAGTCTATTAGAAATGGGTGACAAACCTAAAGACGAACAATAGCAGAAAATGAAAAGAAAGATCAAAGTCTTCCACCTGGATCTTTTTTACAAAATAGTTAACACGTTGCAACAGAGTGTGTGTCATCAGCGCATATTCCCTGTTTGGAGCATTAAACAGTTAAATTATACAGTGAAAATGCTGAGATAATGGCAAACAGTCCCAAAAAGAAAGAAATACCCCCAAATCGTCCCTAGATTTTGTATACAAAATAGTAAACACAATGTATCTAACAGTGTGTGTGTGTGTGTGTGTGTGTGTGTGTGTGTGTGTGTGTGTGTGTGTGTGTGTGTGTGTGTGTGTGTGTGTGTGATCAGTGCACACTCTCTGTTAGGTGCGTTGAATAGCAAATTCATATAGGTTATAGTGTAAATACTAAGAAGGTTGGAAACAGTCCCTCAGGCCTCACCACAACCTAAGTTAATTACACTTTGAAAAATTAATACTGCGAGAAAATATATATAGTTTAAATGTTATCAGCGCAGAGCTTTAATAACATCAGTTAACTGCAGTGTGTGAACCATTATAAGCACAAACCCAACTAAGTAAGGACATTTTGGGGTGTAAGGGAGGACACTTAGCCAGTTTATTCAAACAGCATTGAAGGTTAAAGACTTGGTTTTAGGGTTAGAATTAGGTTTAGGTTAGGGTTAGGGTTAGACATGTAGTTTTGTTCAGGGTTAGGGTAAGGGGCTAGGGAATGCCTTATGCCAATGCATTTCCTCACTAAGGTAGAAGTGCAAACGTGTGTGTGTGTGTGTGTGTGTGTGTTTTTGTACAGTATATTTCTGTGTCACTTGAAAAGAGGTCATGATGTGACAAGGTTTGTCGCTCCCTGGTGTAATCCGCCCAACGCACTATGGGGTCAGAGTTGAGGGGTGAGAGGTGAAGATTCACTCCCTTTTTGAAAATACCACTGAGCCCAAAGGACTGATGTCAGCGCGACAGATGAGAAGATGGTTATTGAACAAGCCATCATTTTTATCATCAGCTCTCATACACCGGAAGTTTTTCTCTAGCAGGTGGGGTCAACGCATCTGGAGCGGTCTCAGGAGGATCTGGTGCAGGTGCATGATGGCTCCGTGTTGAAATAAAAAACGTAGCCCTTCTCATGTCGGGAATCACGTCTGCACGACGCTTTCTGTTTGCAGGGGTTTGATGGAAGAGTGTGATGGATTCCCCCTCATGTCAGGGGCTCTGCTCTCAAACAGCTATTATAATCATCAAGAATCCTAGTGACTCCAGGACTCATTTGGACAAATACACAGGCGTTTTGGTATTTGAGTCAAGTCGTGTGTAAGAATGGTTGATGGGCAAAACACAACCTCTTTGTCCAGTCCATGCTCAGCTCTCCCATCCTTCATCCTGCCTCCATTTCCTCATTTTCCTCTCTGTTCTCCTCCTCCACCCGCCCGTCCCCTTCCTATGTCCTTGTCTCCTATATGTGCCACTGCTCCATCCATACCTGCTCCGAGAGCCCTGCCCCCACATACAGCGTCCCCGCTGCCACGCAGTCTCTCAAATTAATGTAGAGTTATTGACAAGTGATGGACCTGCGAGGCATAGATCATCAGGGGGGAGAGGAGAAGCAATCTGGGATCTGGCCGGACTCAACTGTACCTCATGAATGGAGAGGTTTCCCCAATTGTAACCCGGAAGATAACATGTTCATCTAAATCTTAAAAAGCCTTCATTAGTTAAGTCACCACCACTTCACTCTTGTGTTTCAGGTAGTGTTAGAGGTGGAGGCAAGATGGGGAAAATATGCGAGGCCATAAGATTTACACGCACAGACCCAACTTTAAAATACTTACCAGGTGTGTAAATATCATTACACACTCCACTTTATGCCATGCAAACGGGATAAGGTGCTTCTAACAATCTGCAATGGGGCCAGTTGGTCAATACGGCAATTACATAGATGAGGGTATATGGAAAGGGCAAATGATAGTGCTTTTACTGTCTTCTGTAGCAGGAGCTGACCCCCCCTGACCCCATTTGTTGACCCTGAGGCCAAAGGTCACCTCTCTGGGGGTCAGAGGGCATTGCCATGCACAGGCCAAAGAGGTGTTGCCATGGTAACCACTCTGGCCGAAGGATTGAAAGGTGCGACGTTAAGGAGGCGAGGGGTCGCCGCGGATGGACAGAGCTGTGTAATGTTACTCAACTTGTTTAAGCTGCATCCAAGAAAGGAAAATGTTTAACGTGATTATGCCTTTCGTCTCCTTTTTTGTAATTTATGATACTTTCAGAGGCAAATGTTGTAATTTTTTATATTAATCTGGAAGTTGTTTGAAAACCTTTGGGCTTTCTAAACCTTCCCAATATAATAAGTTCTTTCTGTGGCAACATGTCAAATATCAGATGTCTTTACATTGTCAATCCATCATTTCCCTCTAAACATCTCTCATTTTTGTATAAATTAGTGTTTGAAGCACTTTACTGATGATACTTTTGCACTTTTATTTGAGCAGTTTTGTGAGCGGCCCTTTACAATATCAATGTTGTGGTATTGGTTACTTCAGAACACTGCTCCACCACTGCTTTCATATGAATATAGAAGACACATTCTGTTTCACCCTCTTGGTTGTTCTAACAACAGTTTGGAAATGTTAATGGGTGTCTCTGCCTACTGGCAGGCTGTTTACTCACATGGATTCCCCCTCTCTGTTCTGTTTGAATGTCCTTGTTAGTACAATGTCCCCACCCAGTTCAAACTTGCAAAAAGGCTGCGCCTTGGGGATTCTTATGAAACATCACTTATATTGCTGTAGACATGGTTGAACCTGTTTTAGAATTAGCTATCTGGGCCACTGATATATCACCTGTGTTAGTTTATTATTTATCATTCATTGATGGATGTTGGACAAATTCCTTGGCTTTCAACCTAATTTCACCATCTTCAACATCTATCAACATTATTTTTGGTGATAAATGATCACAAAAAAACGAAAGAAGTGCCATTTCTACACAAGTCACACACAGTCAGACACAAACAGAGTTGACAGAGATTTGAGTGAAAGGGATGAATTTTTTGTGTGCAATTTATATAAGATAATCTTAGCGTTTTCTTTACCCTAAAATGGGCCCTTTATATTTAAATACTTAACTTTACATCAGGAGGGGGTACTCTTTACGGAGGCCACCATGTACTTTACAGTAGTCCAAACGGGAAACTAAACATCTTTCGAGACAACATATTGCCACACCCTGAGGACTCTGCACTCAAGTGACCCCTTTACTGTCATAGCCATGTAACCAGGACAATGCCACATATAAGCAAGAGGGGAAATATTTTGTATTTTGACCTTTTGACACATGTCCCTGAATGCACCGTGAAGCTGCAGCAGTACATTTAACGAGTCAGGGGATGAGTCAGTGAAGGATTTAAAAGCATTTTTGTTGCAACTTGTCATTCGTGCTTTGACAGTAGACTTTGGCAGCAATGTATACAATCACAGATTAGATCCACTGTGTGAAATAATAGCCCCCCCCCCCCAAAATAAAAAAAATACTGATATGAATACAGCATTTATATTGAAATGACATGATGCAAGGAGGACAACCGATTAAGTGAGCTTGTGATCTTGGATCTGCAGGCCACTCGCCTCATGTTCCTGTTGGTGGATTTACCTGAGCAGTGTGCTGCAGCTTTTTTTGCAGACACAAATGCCGAATACAACAATGAGCGATGTCGTTTCTGGGCGACTACGGCTCTTTCCAAATTCTTATATTTGTTCTACTCGGATTAAGTGGGATTCCTTGCGGATACATGGGCGTGATGGTGGATTTTGTGTCGGATACACCCGAGCACCACTGTGTGGGGCAGGTCCACGATCGACGGCGCGCACGTCGAGCCTCCCTTCCACGAGCTCGGCAGCTGGATCGGACTTGACAGCTGCTCGCGGTACAAAGTGCGCGCCAACTGGACAGTGGAGCGGGCCAATGCCACGGAGGAGTGTGTGGACGGTTGGGTCTACAGCACTGAGAGATACACCGCCACCATTGTGTCTGAGCTAGCTGTAAATATCATCTGAGTGGAGGGCTCTGCTCAGGGGCGGTTGGAACGATTCCAAGGGCCCAACACAGACAGGGGCCCCCAGTGAACACTGTCAGTGTTATTATTGTTATTATTAGTTCGTTAATCTAATGTTATCTTTTAACAAGGTATATATTAAATGAACTTTTTCTTAGGCAAAATCACCAGGATGGCCTTTATATTTCACCCCTGTTCACATGGTTCAGACTTTACAAGCAGGACAGAGGGTGATCTATCATGGACACAATCGCTGCAATACATTTTGTGTCATCAATGTGGTCTGAAATTGGAGTTTTTTTTTTACCCTTTGCGCATCAAGTATGTGTGTGTGTGTGTGTGTGAGAGAGAGAGAGAGAGAGAGAGGAGAGAGAGAGAGAGAGAGAGAGAGAGAGAGAGAGGGAGCAGGAAGGGCAGAAAATGGTTGTGTGCATTGTTTGACTTCATGAAACATGTTCCCATCGCCCTCCTGCTAATTGTTTGGCTTTTGATATTTTCAAGCCCAACAACCTGCCGGCCTGTTGCCAGGTTAACCAGTAAAGAGAGAGAGAGAGATAGAGAGAGATAGAGAGAGAGAGAGCGAGAGAGAGAGAGAGAGAGAGAGAGAGAGAGAGAGAGAGAGAGAGAGAGAGAGAGAGAGAGCCTTTTCTTTACAATTAATACTGGAGAACTTCAACACTCAGAGAGTGTGTTTGCAGAATGGGTCTAATTATGAATCATGATTGAAATTTAGATTAGTAGCCTTTGGTTTATATATTGCATGAATGTAATCTGCTCTGAGCAATTGAGAAGCATGATGAAGTCAACTTGTGATGCACTATTGCCTTAACTTTGTTGACGCATTAAAATAATTAATAATAATATCACTTCTTGGGTTTTCTTCAAACTTTTGGTTACAGATGAACCTTTCTATTGTTTTTTTAATTTTTTTGGTAGTTTTTATTTTGTTGGTTTTGGGATTAGATTAGAATATGAATGTGAATGTATGAATATGTATTTTGTGCTTTCTATGAAATTTGTCTTGCAGAAACCTGAATTAAACCTGTCCTCTCCTGTTGATTTGAAGTTGGACCTGGTGTGTGACAATGTATTGAAGGTCCCTTTTTCCACGTCCCTATTTTTGGTTGGATCCCTGTTTGGATCCTTTATTAGTGGCCACCTCTGTTGAGTCATTTTAATAACAACAAAAAATCAACACCCCACTTCCTTGGATCCTGAGCAATACACCCTGTAGTGTGTCTGTGTATGTGTCGGATCAGTCATCTTTTCTGTTGCTGGATTTTTTTGCTCCACTCCAATCGTTTCTGGGTGACACGTAGAAAATGCAGAGGAGCTTATTTAGGCCCTGACATGTGCTTGTGGTAAATTTGGGTGCTGCACTGCACTCGTAGTGTCTCTCGACTTTTCTCTGCAAGTCAAGTAACATGATAAAAGCAACGCTAAAAGCTCTTTCTGGAACTTCACAGTTGACACTGTACTTTAGCAGGATCTCAGCAATGCACACTTAAAGTTTGAAGTCAATCGTATTGGAGGAGTTTAAAAAAAGTCAAAATACACACTGACAGAGATTACTCCATTAGTAGATCGATTTTAGGACCATATAGGAGCAGGGCATGCCAACGTTACATAGTAACAGCAAACCAAACAATCAGAAAAGGGTTTTTCTTAGAATCTGAATGATTAGGCTTTCTGGCTCCTTTTTGATTACTGAGTGACCGACAGTTCCACTTTGCTGACACTACACCAGGTATATTCATGCTGCCCTGTGGTTTGTGTGCATTGTGTTACAGGTTTGGCAGAAAGCCTGTGTTTTTCTTCACCTTTGTCTTCATCCCATTCACTGCCTTGATCCAGGCCACCTCTGTCAGCTGGATCATGTTCTGTATCTTCTACTGTCTGAAAGGAGTTGGCACGATATCCAAATACCTCACGTAGCTCATACTGGGTACATGCACTTCCACTGGTCTCAAAATTGTCCTGTGACAAAAGTGGAACTTTGAGCAGTGTGGCAGTGGTTTGTTTTTGCTCTACAATAAGACAAGTAGTAGAAAGTCATTGAAGTTTGCTGAGGCTGTTCAAAGTTGAGCTTCACACACAAACACCACTGGTCAAGACAGCTTTAACAATTTCCCATGCTCCCATTAAAATACCAACCAATAGGATGAAGTAGGATGTTTTTTGTGGATTGACCCTGTTGTTTTCTCTCATCAATGCCATGCTCTTGATCCTCCTCTTGGTCAGGGGCCGAGATGCTGAGTGACTCTGCCAGGGTGTGCTACACTTTTCTGGGCCACAGTCTGGGTTTTGGCCTTTGTTATGCTCTGTTGCCGCTCTTTGCCTACTACATGCGAGGCTGGAGGATGCTGCTGGTGGCTTCCGCCATTCCCAGCCTCCTGCTTGTTCCGACATGGTGGTGAGTCTCAAGGAATGAGGGCGAATGAATAACCCATGGGAAGATCTCTGAGTGGATCCTCCAAGATAATGAAGAGAAGCCAAATCAAAGACAGACTTCAAAGGGTTGCAGTAGGGACTCAGGTGACTATAAAGAGATACAGAACAACATCGAAAAACACATCAAAACTAAATTCTGATCTACTTTTTGGGGCTTCGGGAGTGTACTTTGGAGTCTGTAAGTTTATTTTCACATCCTTCAATACAGGGATTCCTCCAACTTTACCACTGTTCACAAACACAACACTAGCTGATGAAATTCAAAGGAGAGGAAATTATTGTCAGTAGAGTCAAATAACTTCAGGGGAGACTTTGGGGGAAATGTGTTCTATTTAACCTGCATCAGTTTTCGCTAAAGAGAGAGTCCCCTGCGAAACACAACTCTTTGGCCGTCTGAGCTTGCAAATAAGCTGAAGCAAATATACTATTTGGAGTGAGGAGAAAGAAGCCTCCCATTCCTGCGTCTTCCTGTCGCTGTTTCCACATACTGATTTCAGTCTTTGTCAGTGTGAATGCTGTATATTCAAACTCACATGGTCTGATTCCATACTGTATGAAAAAAAATCATATATAAAGGTCCCAATTGTATTGCATGTTCAATGTTCTCCCGTTTGTCTATTCAGGCTGATTCCTGAGTCTCCACGTTGGCTTTTGAAGAAAGGTCGGGTGGAGGAGGCTGAGCTCGTCATACGCAATGCTGCAAAAAAGAACCGAGTCCCCGTCCCTGAGGTCTTATTCAAGGCTGGAGAGGGCTTAGAGCTAATGGTGCAGATTTTCCTGCCATTGTGTTTTTAGTTTAAAGTACAATCTGAACCTGTAACCAGGCTTTACTTTTTCTGTACTCAAGTACACATTACACTGTGTGCTACATGATTGTTATGTTTCCTTTTATGTACTGTATGTCTGCGTCAGAAGCCTGAAGACGAAGCCCAGCAGACATTCACATTTATGGACCTGATAAGCACCCGTAACATGAGGGAATATTACAATTCTAGGTGTTTTCATATGGTAATATGAAGCTTTTCCTCATTTCAAATCGCTGTATGATACACAGGTTTTAAAAAATATATTGTGACCAATGCCATTGGACAGAGTTTGCATCATCATTCACATAAGACACAGGGCTTGTACTTAGATTTTTTTGACATAACGTTGCTTACCAAGATAAGATATTTGATAAGTTTGCACTGATGTACTGCTGTGGTAATTCAAACCAAAGTACTTTGAGAGAGAGAGGTTTGGATACACATCAGTGAACATATAATACTTGTTAAACATTCAGTGGAAAGTCCAATAAAACTGTAAATACCAAAAATATAGATAAATAAATAAATAATATAATAAATGCAGAACATTTATATACAAAAACATAGATGGAGTTACAGCAACTGCAACTTAACTTAATCAAAAAATGTCTTGTCATGAATAAATATTGTATTTTCGACACTACAGAATTTATAGACACACATACAGTATATAATCTCCCGAAGAACATAATCTTCTCTGTCATGGTCAAGAAATCCAAAAATGTCCAAACCATACATTTTAATACAATTTTACTTTGGCCTTACATTTTTTCCATATATTTTGCATTGTCATTAAGCTTTCTGTGTAAAATTTGCTATCCGGATGTTGAATTACATTTTTTGCATCAGAGCAGTGTATCTTTCTGTTTATCCCCAAAATAATCCGATTCATCCGTATCTTTAATATGATGCAGATATTTGGACTGGAAAAAACTCAGATTCAACTCATCCCACTAGTTATGGCTCTGTGCTAATGCACCAGTTAAAAATGTTTATTACACCAATGTTAGACATGTTTAAAATGTCAGAAGTGACAAAGGGCTATGGATGCAATCCATTGAAATAAACAGATCGATCACAAGGAGCGCCTGATGTTCTGATTGCAGGAGTTTACAGCAAGATCCTGCCATACTTGATTTTCGGCACGTTCAGCATCTCGGCTGCTGTTTGTAGCATGTTGCTGCCGGACACCAGACACCGCCAACTTCTGGACCTCATCAGCCAGGTCCAACCCATCAGAAGGTATGTGGGAAATATGACCAACAGAAATAATTATCCATATTCTTTAAGCCGTAATTCTGCGAAAGTGATACAATGAAATCTTGTCACCTAAATTGGACTTCGTAGACCTATTGCATGAGGAGCAGCAGCATTTTCAGCCACAGAGATGTTAAACATCAAGGGTGCAGAAATGTTTTAGATTAAACTGAATGAGAGCGTACTCACCAGATCTTGTTTCTGATTCGCCTGCCTCTGTTTCTCTTGTTTTATTAAAGCTGCCACTGCTGCTCTCCAAAGGAAAAAGCTAGAGCCCAGGCGCATACGACTGAAGACTGTAAAAAAAATGGACAAGAGTGCCACCTGCTGAAGGGAAATCACAAAGCAAGAGTTTAGTGGTAAGAGAAAAAGCTTTCAAAACCAGAAGAGCTCTTAGTAGAGCAGATAACCTCAGACAAGGCTGAACAATCATGCACGTTACTGTTTATAAATAAATAAATATATTTCGCTTTAAAAATGGTGCTTATATTGCTTTACAGTATAGATTTTTGCCATTCACACTTTCTCTATTATACGTCACGTCAGCACAGCTTTAAGAGGTAATTTGGGTTTGAGTATCTTGCGCAAAGAAATTTAAGCATCCAGAATGTGGTAGACTAGCATCAAACTGCCACATTTGGGGTCAGAGGACGACCCTCTCTATATCTATATATAGCACAGGACACCATTCACCCACTCAACTGACGCTGTAGTGTAATATCCTCAGGCCCCAGGTTCAAGTAATAAGATGTAACAGGTCAAAAAACCGTGTACTTGCTTCTGTAGCAGCACTGAACAGGACGGCATATCATTGTTTCATTTTTGTTAGATATCTTTGGTTGTTATTGTTGTTAACACTGTTGATTATGTGTAATGTCTGCTGGGTGTTGCTGAAGCGTGTGGGGATGTGATACTGAATTTCCCATAAATTAACCAACAACAACCTGTAAAAATAGGGTTTCTTAGGTGATGGTGAAACATTCTCTTCCAAACACCACAGAGTAAACTGATTCATTCGATTATTTTTGCCATATTGCTAAGATTTGTAACTGTTATGTGCACTGGAGACTACCCAAGGGTACATCATGGGTTGATTCAAGTGTATGTGGCTCTAACCCATACTTGCAGTTCGGAAGCACCACACACTGCACCCTCCGACACGATCGTAAAGTTGGATCATCACCTCTCCCACACCATCTCAACATAAACTGAGCATTATACCAATTTTCATGAAGATGGATTTATTACAGGAATGCTGATATCAGCAAAATGTTTTAAAATAGTAAGAAAACACATGTTGTATATTATTTACCTTCAATAGTGAACAGTGTTGTTGATAATAGAGTCATCACATAATCTCGTGTACTGCTACCGCACAGCTGACTGTCCAACTCTGAAACATCGCGAGATTATATCCCTCAACAGGTCGGTGTGGAGGGTTTCGTCTCGATGGAACAAAGCCCACCTTGTCGTGACTATGATTGGCTTATCTTGATAACCGTCGGAAATGTAAACCAATCGCCACTCTTCACGCCTAAAATGAACCAATCAGAGGTAAGCTAAAGGCGGGTCTTCTTCCACCGAATTACCGTTGCCTTCCGCCCGCTGTTGATCCGCGGACCCGGCGTCTGTCTGTCTGTCCGTCCACAGCCTCCACGAAGCCGGTGGCGGAAGACCGAGCAGACAACTGACCGAGACGACAGCGCCTACAAGCGGGTGTTTGTGATTCCAACAGCCGGCTGGGACAATGGTGCTGGAAGGGAACGGAAACAGTGGCGCGCTAGCAGCTAGCGTTGAACGTGGTCAGCTAGCAGATGGAGTTAGCAAGCGGAGAGGGACGGCTGTAGTTCTGTCAGTACTCAGTTCTGTGGATATCCAGTTGAAAAGTATTGACTCCACATTGAGACAGTGACCGTAACGATGACCGTGCGTCTGTATCATCGTGTAACGTGACACCACTAACCTAGCTAACGATGACTTTAGCTAAAGGCAGCATCACACTATCCCAGTAGGCTGTGATTTGCATCTCTTCTCAGGAAATAATTATTTAAACAAACTCGTGCGTGGTGTTGATTATAGTTCCCCCGGATTAACTAACTATCTGACAGCTGACAGGAAAATAAATAAATTTTATCCAAATATCATCTACAAAATAACTAGTTAGTTAATTCCCAGCCCAGTGAAATCCTAATGCAGATCACAAATAACAATACTTTCTGTACAGACTTAGTAAATTAATATTTGTGACCCAGAGCAAAGTGTCACTTCACCCCAGGCTATAGTGAATCCATATTCAATCATGGGCCCTAAAAGAGACCAGTTCCCTTAAACATTGCTCCTACTGGTAATGGATTAACCAGCTCCACCAACACAGACGTTGTGTCCGAGTAAGTTATCCCATACTGACCAAATTATTAACATCACATACTCAATCAGATGTGAAACCATTGCCATTGGTCAATTCAATCTGAAAGAGGGTTTATTCCCATTCCTAGGGCACATTTAGAAGCACTTAAAAAAATACGAGAGAAGCCGGATTTAGATGAACAGCAGAAGAAGGAACACGTTAGAGCAGCTTTCAGAAGCTCCTGCAGGTTAATCTGGATTTACCAAACACTTTAAAAGCTGATTAACTGTGAAAAACTCATAGTAGATGTGTTCAAACACACGCAAGCCCATCCTTCTGCTGAGCAGCAGATAGTTCATTTGGTTAAATGACTGCGCCTGAGTGTTATATATGTTAGGCAAAACCCTGTGTGTGCATTCCACCGGTTGAGAGCCCCTGTGCCTTTTCAATAGCTTCACCACACTGTACGTGCACATTACAGTCACAGTAAAGCTATGCACCTTTGAAATTGTGTGTTTGGTGATTTCCCATAGTTTTCTTTGTTTTTCTCTTTGTTGTCCTGGATGTTGGATCTGTGGACCAGGTGCTGAAAGAAGCACAGAGGATCCCAGAAGAGATTCTGAGCAAAGTCAGCATTGCTACGAGTGAATGCTTTATTGTCATATTATATGATGTGACATTATCGGTATTAATGAAACAGTGGCTTGCCTAAAGTGTTCTGTTTAGATAAAGCAGTTTCATGAAGTCTTGAGAAAACCTTTTCTTCATATCAGGCTTTCAGTTTACTGTTTTGCTTTACTGTTTAGTGTATCGAGCTCAAAATAAATCATGGACCTCATATGCAGACACACACAACATTGGCCTGGAGGGGTTTCATGCTTGTTCCTGACTTTGTTTTCACATTTTGCTTATTTACACTTATTGACTTGAGATCTGAATAATTTCTTTCCTTAGGCCTTGCCTACCTGAGAGAAAAACACCAAATCATGCACAGAGGTCTGAGAATTTTCATTAAGTTGATTATTGACTTGTGTGTGTCATAACAGTGTCCTCTCTGAGGCAAATTCACAATATTGAGTTTATTCAAATTTTGGAAAAGCATTTGTATTACTTAGCACGTACCAGAGACAGATAAAATCTAAGTGACTAATTTGTGTTTATGTAAATAATTGTCATATACTGTAGCTTGTTGTTATGAAAGTCTTGACAGTTGAAGTTTTCCTAGCATTAACTTTTTACCGACAGATATGACGCCTTCCAACATGCTGGTGAATTCACTTGGTGAGATCAAGCTGTGTGACTTTGGTGTGATTGGGCAGCTCATAGACTCAATGGCCAATTCCTTTCGTGGAGACGTGATCCCTAATGTCGGTAAGTTTTATGCTATGAAAACATGAACTCTGTTCCATTCTTCACCATCACTCTGACCAATTGAAAGTCACATCAATAACCTAATTTCAAACAGTGCCTGGGTGGAAAGGTCCAATGTGTAAGATTTAGGGACATCTAATGGTGAAATTGCATATTACAACAAACTATTAATAGTAATGGTATCACAGGTCCTCTTTAGAGCCAGTGTTTGATCTGTCCATTCTGGTCTACTGGGGAAACTCCACTGGTGGTAGTGGATCTGCTCCCCATGTAGATATGAATGGCCCCTTATAATGTGACAAAAATCAGAGTCAGAATGTATTTATTGCCAAGTAGGTTTACACCCACGAGGAATTTGCTCTGTTTATTGGTGCATACAATGAACATATAACATAAAAACATACAAACACAATAAATACAGCACACATAAAAAAAGCAATAAAAAGAAACAACATATGTTTACTCACTATTTACTTCTTAATTACTCCCCTTTTCTAATATTTATACAAAGTAACATTTATGTAGACTAGATATATCTAAATAAAATATATATAATAGATAAAAGATATAAAAAGTGAAGTAAAAAGTGAAATGTAACACAGCAATTCTTAGTTTTATATAATTATACACTAATGCAAACAGAACTATGAATATCATAGTGAATTTCTGCCAATAGATGAAACTAAATCCTACACAATGGACTTTTAAATACAAAAATATAAACTATATATTCTTATCTATGCTTTAATAATATTGCCTCAGAGCAATATCTTAGCCATTTGATACCTGACATTTAATGCTTTAACAGTCCTATTTGTTGATATAATATAAAAACTTGACTTTGCTGTGTACTGTCCATGTGTTAAGCCTGAGAGACTCCAGGGAACCCTCTGTTCTGTGCAGTCTGTCGATCGGCCGCTACCCCATCTCTCCTCCTGATACTAAAGAACTGGAGGCCATATTTGGACTACCCATCTTGGACGGTAGTGAGGGAGAGACACACTGCACATCTCAGCAATCTAGTTTTTCTCAATAGAATCTGAGTTGTTACTTCAGTCTTGTTTGAAATGTCAATTATACAACTCTTGAATCCTATTCCAGGTCATGGTCGAGTGATGTATATCTTTGAACTCCTGATCCACATAGTAAATTAGGTAAAAATCTAAGAACAGGAATAATGGCCCTCTGATTCAATTTGGGATTTACTGTGATCCTAGCTGAATCAGGATGGTGTCACTCTCTGCTGCTGGTGATAGGATCTAATGGTCATTCAGTTTTCTACTGTATTCAGCCTCCTCTTAAACTACCACATGGTGTTTTTACCCTTGAATTCCAGGACTTGAGATGAGAGAGAGAGATGATTTTAAATTCATACTCTCTGAAGACTCATTGTCAGCACCACAATCATTGTTCATTTTGACCTTTGAATTTTGATTGTGCAGTATAAGGGTTAGGGTTATTTTATCTGGGATTGTTTTGTTGCAGGACCACTCGTTTATCAGCGTTCTGAGGTGGAGGAGGAAGATTCTGCTGGCTGGCTTTGTAAAACTACGGGGCTGAACCAACCAAGCACTCCCACGTGCACTGCAGACTGAACACACAATCTACTTGCCCTTCAAACAATTTGTAAAAACACGGAGAAACTGCTGCGTAAAACTGTACACATACACGTCTTACGTGCCACGTCCTCCTTCAGGTAAACTGTTAAAACCCTGCAGTCATACAGATGTATATACTATATAAAAACTGGAAGATTCATCTCTTGTAATAATAATAATAAAATAGATAAATACAATAGCTCTGCATAATTTCCGTGTCTATTTTTCCATGTTGTTTTTTTCTCATCTTGTTTCTCCAAATGGTTCTGCGGCTTCCAGTAAGTGTGTCAGCCCCAGTTGGTGGTTAAGTATCTGTACATGTGTACAGGCAGAAACAACTAATTTATAAGTTTGTTTTTTGTATGTATTATGCAAACAGAAGGGTAAGAATCATATAATTGTATTGACCAGTTCAGGTTATGTGTGTCTGTGTTAGCAAGACATGAGCAAGTCCAGGAAATGTTTAAATCCATTTGTTGATGTGACTGATCTCTTCAGCATAGTGTTTAAAACATTTCTGTATGACACTCACGACAAAGCTTCAAATGCACCCACCGCCCTCTCTGTGTGCTGGGGTTGTTTATTAGTTACTGAAAATGGCGTCCTCAGCCTGTTCTGGTATCAATGGCTTCAGATAAGCGATGCTGAGGCCGAGGCTGCCTTTGTAAAGACCAGAGAGTCAGACCTTGAAAAGAAGCTTCTGTTACAAGACTGATTTATCAATCTCCTTAGCAAGCTGTGTTGTGATTCACTGCCGTCGCTCACAGCTGACTATTTTCTTTGTATTTTAACAAAACAAACAGACCACGGATTTGCCAAGTGCCCTCTACATTGTGTCAGGATTTGGGCATTTCATTCCCTTAGATTTATTCATTTTGTGTATGTCCTCTTTTTAACTACAATAGATGCTCTATGGTAAAACCGTCCACCATTTTGTCTTCATTAAGTCCTAATTGTCAATAAATTGTATGTATGCCAACATGATTTCCTCATTTGCTGGAGTATTACTTCTGTCTCACGCTTGTTTCACCAGATGGGGGCAGCATATTAGGCATATGGCTCTGAGGACTTCAAGATAAATAACATAGCATGGCTGAGTGGTGAATTGTGTACATCGTTGCCACCAAGGTAACTGATGAAATGCATTAGTTATATAAGATGAGATAAAATAGCATAAGATGAGATGTAGGTTGCTGTGGCTCAGGAGGGTAGTGTGGTCCGTCCACTGACCAGGTCAGCGGTTCAATCTATTTATCCCCCATACCATCTTCTGAAGAGTTTGTGATGGAAATTCATCTTGAGATTTGAAATAAGGAAATTCTCAGACCGGAGTTGCTTTTGAGTATTTATAATAATAAGCTCTGCAGAGTTAACAACAAGCATGGATGCTAAAAATGGAACAACTGGCTGCAAGTTCACACAGGCCAGAACTTATACAAAGAGGCGTTACATAACACATAATATTAAAAAGAGGAGACATGCCAGAACTAATACAGAGAGGTGCTTCATAAAACGTTATAAGGAAAAAGATATGAAATCCTCCTCTGTGTCTATCTGCTGTGTCCGTCCGCTGTAGCAAACTCCCTGTTTGCCAAGGCCACAGTAGTGAGACACCTGGTCAGTTGAATTTTCCTTTACATGTCCTTGGGCAAGATAATGAACCCCAAATACTGGCTTTGTACTAGTTATTTGTGATGGAAAAATTGTTGCACATAGATGCATTGTATGAATAAGTGTGTGTGTGTGTGTGTGAATGGGTTAATAGCGAAAGATAAGATAAGATAATCTTCAATTAGTCCCATTAGAGGGAAATTGGCTGAGTTGCAGCAGCAAAGAGGACAGTCAGAGACATCAGTAAAAGGGATAGATTAGTAAACATGCAATATAAATCCAAGAAAATAAGAAAACAGAATTGAAATATTCACAAACAGTTGCCCTATTTTTACTCCATTGGAGCTTTGTGTAATGTCTGGAGTGATCATGCAACGTCTTCCCTTTAGTGTGTCTGAACTTCAGTCTGAAAGTGTGAGGCCTCGAGCTCTGAGAGAGACAGTGTTGCAGTATGTAGAGTGGCTCTGAGCAGCGTTGAGAGGAGGGAGGGGGGGGGGGGGGATACCACTGCAGCAGAAAAACAGCAATGTCTGCAGTCATTAATATGCAAACATGCAAATGAGAGGGTAATTAGGATTGGGCGTTTGTCAGTGGCTCTTTGATTGCTAATGAATTCCAATCTGCAAGAAAGGGGGAGGGGATGATGAGCTAAAAATTAGGAAAAAGCAGGATGTGTCATTGTGCTTTCTCCCGCAGAAAGAAATGTGAAATACAATGTGTGAAGGCTCTTTACAAAAGTGGAAGCCTGGTAAAAAAGAATAAATGATGCTTTGATTATTACACAACTACTGAACATTGCTGCTTTTAGACTAATCAAGCGTAAACAAGATGACCACAGCCTTCTGAAACTGATGCAAAAACATTCCTTGGTCAGAAAATGCACTTATAAGTGTAGTATGTAAAAAAAAATATTCCAGCATCAATGAAAGCCACAACATAAAAAGAGGAGGAAATGGGGTTCTGAGTTTGTGCCAAGACAATTAACTGTGCACAGCATCACTGGGCATGGCAGACTAGAGCCACGGCAGGAAAGCAGAAAGATTCCTGCTCATTATCAATGAGGGATGGGTATGACCCCTGTAGAGAAGAATGCTCAGGTATCTCGGCAGGGGGGGTGGCAGAGGCCGCATGTTGTGTGTCACAAACAGTGTTATTTTTATATTTTGGGCCTAACGTCTGTGTGATAGTGTGTGTGGATGGAGGGGGGGGGGGTTGCTGGTTCACACACGAGCACACACCGCTGTTATTGCTGTTTCAGTGGTCCCTTGGCACTTGTGCATCTTCCTCCCTGGCATGTGAGATGAGAAGATGTATACATGGAGTAAAAACAAATTAAATGTTGTGAAGAACGGGGGGAAAACAGCTGCTCCTGTCACCTTATAGCATAATGGCTTCTTCGCAACGCTGCGGCTTTTTACATTTCTCAAAGCTGACCACGAGAGAACTACATTTGAGTGATACTCATTGAAAGGGTTCACACACGCCACCTCATCATTTATATAGGCATGCATGATGTTTATCTCAAACATATTCCAAAAATACTCGAACCAGGATTCAAACACTAAAACTGATATATTTGGGACGGCTGATCCCAGCCCTGCTCTTGTTTGGTTTGTGATGAGAATGTGAGTGTGTTTTTATGTGTGTGTGAGTGTGAAAGAGAGAGAAGGGGGGGGGGGGGGGGGGCTGTATTTTTCACAGGAAACAGGAAACCAAAAGTCATAACAGGATGCCCTAGGTTTTTCATACTGTACCTGATGCGTGGGTGGCTGCATGGGGGTAACCCATTTACAAAGCTTTAGTGCTTGTCTAGAAGTAGAGAGAACCCAGGAAAGAGTAGGTGGAGAATGGGGTGCACACATTGGGGTTAGGAAAGTGGTGTTCCAATCTAAATATAGCTTTTCCTCTTGAGTCTTGCACCTCACGGTTCAACCTTGATGTTGATTTGCCTCGATGTCGCTTGTCCTACTTTTTTAAAGGCGACAAACCAAACATTGTTTGATGTTTTCGTGTGGAGCTGCGATATGATCACTTCCATGGCGAATACATGTGCCAGCTTTCCCCAGGTGTACTGTGGGAGTGTCACAAGTGAAGCGGTGACATGAGACCAGTTTTGTCATAATGAGGTTGATGTGCTCACACTGACTGAATGCGCCTCAACCCGCTGAAAACATGTGAAGCTCCTGCAGCTTTTCTCATCCGACTCCATTCGTCCTTGTCTGTACGAAGCATGCATTTTCAGATTTTTTTGTAATCAGCGTTTTACTTTACTTTGTTCTCAAGGTATAACCTATTATACCATGAGAACAAAGGTTGATGGCATACAGGTGTGACTTGCATGTGTTCAACGCATGCTGCTAACCATATGTGCATGTGTTGTGAACCACAAAGTGCAGTGGATGGCTGCGTTTTCTCGTAAAGGCCGGCACAGATGTTATTTAGGTTGTTTCCCCCCTCTAACCAGTTGAGGTTTTCTCTAGAAGGTCTCAAAACAAACACTGACATTAACTGCAGCCCTGTTTACATAACCACCCGATATACAACTCAAGAAATAACAGCGGCCATGCCACCTCTGTGAACTCATGCTGGAAACTCAGACTTTGGATTTCAGTTTGAGAAAGAGAAGAGGATATTTTCTTTTGCCTGCTCATTTTATACTCAACACATCAGGGACTTCGGCAACTGCACATGCTTTATTTACCCTGTACCCAAACACTAAACCAAACTATTGCACAAATTCTTAACATGTAACAACATATGGAAAGATTTCTAATATTATCATTATCCAAATGTAGGTCATTATGATGGCTAGAGATATTGCTCGGATGCGCTCAAAATAGATGGTAACAACATATGTTAGTTTAATGTTAAACGCGGGTAAAAACAAGAAAACTTATTTTTAGTTAATAGAACATTTCATTTAATATTAACTATTTGTTGTAATAATGTCAATAAACATAGGACACTGTAATTAACATTCTCTAAGATACCTGTAGAGTGTGTGTGTGTGTGTGTGTGTGTAATATTTAAAGTAACATTGGACTTTATAAACTACAGGATAAAAGAGTGAAGTCATTAATATAAGGGGATGTTTTAGGCTGTTGGGATATGTATATCGTTTTTCGTTGCAATAATGTGTATTTTGTTTATAGCAAGGTCACCCCCTACTTTGATCTTATGTCAGTATATTCAACACTAAAAACATAAATCCTATTGAAACATAATAGCATTTTTAACATTGTGTGACATTAGGAACACACACACGATAAGAACATTATCTCAGTGTTGAGAACAACATTTAAAGGCGAGCAGCCGCAGGCGGAGGGAACCGCCCCTACAGGGTGATGCTGACACATATTTGGACGTCCTTCCTGTCAATCAAATGTTCCTCGCATCCTATTGGTTCCTCCCTCCGATATTATCATTCCATCTTCTGGTGGTCGGCTCTGTGGGGCTTTTCCGCTATCTCCTTCCGCCAGTGGAAATAGAGCCCCCGTAAATCGGTGCTCCTGCCGTTTCGTGTGTTTCTTTTCGCAGACGCTACACGGGGACATTTTGTACAGTTTTTAACCGAATCGCATCGACATCAACAACGTCGAAAACTGCTTCGCACGGTTTTAGCTGAAACTGGACACCGCTGATGTTTCAGCGTCCTCCCGTGGGCTGCACTGCGGAGGGATACCACACTGGAACCCGACAATGTGGAGGCTGTTAAAATGTCTTCTCGGGGAATGAGACGCGAGCTTTTTCTCTAACGATCCGAGGACCAGACTAACATCAGATTAATGGTTCGTGTCGGATGCGAGATTTCAGTTTTGTGACGAAGACGGCAGCGAGGTGAGGCGGCGGAGGAGTGATTCGTTTCGCCTTTCGTCATCCATATCAAACCCGCGGCAGTGAGTCCGGACCACGGGGGGAAGGAAGGACCCTCTCCATAACTTTGTGTTTTTTCCTCGCTCCACTCCAGTCGTTGATTCCTCCCTGTTGGATGCCACATCACTGAATCCAGGTAAATGGATCAACACACATTCGTGCATGCGGAACAGAAGTTTTGTGTCTCGTTGTTACCGGAGTAATAATCAAGTTTTACGCGCATCGTTAAGTTGCGCTGAGTGGGAGCCTCCGCCGGGAAGAGCGGGGTCTCAGGGTTTGTCTCCCCCTCGGCCCGAGCGAGGTTTTTTTCCGCGGTGTTATTACTCAGTATTAGCCGCTGGTGCGTGCGGGTAAAGACTTCTTTGTTCACTCGAAGTGGCTATAACGTTACAGCACGTTAGCACGTAATGAGACTGAGTTAGCTCCCCTCGGGGTTTAGCTGTCTGAAGCACCAGTAGCTCCCCCACAAACAAATGTTAGCATCGCGACGTTAACGTAACAGTTGGAAAAAAACGTATTAGACGTGTTTTTAGCTCAGATTGCAAACGGCCACACGTTCACGTTACCCGTTCCACTGCTTTACCGATGTAGCTCAGGACACTCGGATTAAGTGTAAACAACCAAATTGAGCAATGCTAATAAAACCCGTGTTAAAAGTGTAACTCAGAAGTGTTATTTTTTCACGCACATTCGCCAACAACAAACAAACACGATGCAAGAATGCGACCAAAGCTACATTCTGTCCTCCCTGCATGGTTTTATATACAATTAGTCTAACTTTTTAAGGCCTTTTTTGATGTTTTGTGCGGTTTTCTGGTGTTTTTGACTCCTCCGCTTTAACTTGGGCAGCCCCAGTCTTTGTGTTCATCGGTGCCTCGGTCCCCTGCTCGACGGGAGCGCAGGCAACAGGTTTTTTTCGTTAAAGTTCGAAAACGTAAATGCGTGTAACCCATCGATGAGCTATGAAAACACGGTCCCCCGATATCACACCGTCCCCCGTCTTGACACCAGGTGTGACATTTTGTTTGGCCGTTCATGCTTCTAAAGTTTTCTCCAAATGGGCTAGGCCCAAGGTGGGGGTGCTCCAGACAAGCCACTTCCATTTGTTAGGAGGGGCTAAAACACTTATCCCCCATTTTGACCTCAGCTCCCTGACACAGAAACTACTAGATGATGTAGAGTCCACACATTTAGGCTGGATCTCAGATTATAAATTTCCCCTTTGAGTTCAATAAAGTAGCTAGCTAGTTAGCTATCTAACACATTATTCAGTAAATGGGTCATTACTATGTGCATCTGTCTTTGAGCAACTGTGGTACCATTGTACCCCTGTTCACACTGCTTCTTCTTTAGTCTTGATCTAGTTGCAGTGTCAAGTTTTCATGTTGTCAAACCTATGGGTCAACGATACAAAGTAAAGTGTTGGAAAAGAAGGACGGATCAGCCTCAGTCATGGATGAATATAAAGAAAGTTAAAAGAGAGGAGACATTTTACATAAAGTACATTAAAGTAAAAGAGCTCAAGATTCCAATCCAATACTATGTACATTATATACCATTTACACTATATATTAGAGGATGCAAGTGTAAAACCAAATGGTAAAGTGTATACTCTATATGTACTTTATTCAATAAAATCAGGTGCAGTTTAGTTTTGAGTTATCGGCTTTACATATTATTTTTGTTATCTTATTTTTCCATGTTTCTCATGTTGTCACCGGATTATAAAAAGAGATTTAGGAGATTAAACTGTTAAACCCCTTGAACTATGATATTTTTATTTACTATTTGTTCTTTTATTTGTTCTTGCAAACTATTTGCAAACAGATCAATGACACACTAGTTTGACAGTCAGTGGAGTGCATACCCCTGCCAAGGCCCAACAATCTCCTTATCAGAACACATTTAAATTCACCACACCAAAATTTAACGGCTTCTTTCCTGACCCAATGCAGAGTCCTTCCACCAAGTTTTTCACCAATAACCATGTTACTGACAGAGAAAAGGAACATGTAAGATGTTTTTAGGGCAACCTGCAGAGGTACACACACTCTGCATCATTATTTAAAGTGGCAACCATCCAAAATAGGGACTACACGCTCCAGTGGCAACAAGTAAACCTTTAACAAATCTAGCTGAACCACCAGTAAACATATATTTGCTTGATGAAAACCCAATCTATGGTATGAACAATTTAACGTCGAATTTAATCAACATCTTTAACCACCTTTAATAAAAGTGCTTGTCTACTGCTAAGTATTTCTGCTGGTTTGTCCAACTCATGTAGTAATAATATATTTAGATATTTTACACACACGGCCTGCATTTACTAGATGCATATCCAGTTGTGAACTTGACAGTGAAAATTGCCTTTTCGAGACTCCAGCAAGTTGTCTTATGACTGTGAGTTATTCAAAAGAGCTGTCAGAGCAGGGTGGTTTATGAGGGAGAGGAAGCAGCCAAAGCACAGTGTGGCCTGTGGATGAACCACTGTCACCCATGTTAGATATTGGCTTTCAGACAAACTCTCACTTTGTCTCAGGCAGGTATGGGCTGTTTTATGACATAGTTATACGTGATTATTTACTGTTAAAATGTGTCGTTGAAAGTTTTACATGTGCCTGCACAACCCTCCCTTAAAAGCGGATTGAGTAAGGTTGTAGGTTATGTCTCCTCCACTTGAATCACCATCTACTGTTTAGATATTGAATGATCAATGTTAGATTGTCATTGTAAGTGTCCATTTTGCCTGGGAGTATATGTCTCACTATATAAAATGGTCATAAAGCATTTCTTACAAGTTATGTGTTGCTTTTATAATTTTGATCAATCCTCCTATTCATTAAGATATTTGACTCACTAAGCCTCCTAAACCCATATTTTAAATCTACTTCCGCAAACATGGGAGGTTTTACCTTGAATCAGTTCAGCGGGGTAACTGGTGAATACAATGTTGTGATCTACAGGACTCACAAACAACAATTAAAATAATACATTGTTTATAAAATGGAAGCTTTTGTTGTTTTAACACTGTGTAATTGATAAGTTATAACATTTCTTGAACACTGTTAAGTGGAATCAACAAAGGTCTATCTCCAGTTCTACGAATGGGTAGTCAAGACTATATCCCCCTCATTTACTTAAGATTAGGCACTGAACTACACCAATAGTCATAGCTATTACATTGTCACATAATCTTAATCAAGGTATCAAAAGATCCTGATACTAATTTTACGGACTTGTAACTTTTCTGGACTTTTTCTTGTGAAAATATTTACAAATGGGAAAATGTACTCACATACTCCTTACCTCTGCTTATAGTCACTTGCTGAGACTGAAAGGGCCAAGTGAACAGCAGCAGAGCATGGCTGCAGTGGAAACCGACAAGGAGCTCAACGACTTGCTGGATTTTAGCGCGGTAAGATCCTTCTGAAGATTCAGTATGCATCTTATACATTTCATTATACTACCAGAACTACAAATGACTTGAACTCGATTTGTTGTCAAGCAAGTTTAAATGTGCATGAAGATTAAGGTAACCCTGAATGGGTCAGCCAGTCAGGGACTGAAGCGCGTACATCCGCCACCTTTTTTTATGGAATATGTATACTGCTTTAGCCCATTGTAGTAGTTGGTTAAATAGGATACTGGATATTATATACGATAGGGGTCAACTCATTAAACTCTTAGATGAACTCCCACTGTTTTTTTAACCATTTCATTCCTCTCATTCTAGATGTTTGCGCCTCCAGCCTTAAACGGCAAGAACCGGCCGACTACTCTCGCCAGCAGTCAGTTTGGAGGTTCAGGTAAGAACAATACATTTATCCCTGCTGTCCATGTTGGTCCTATAGTTTAAGGCAAGACAAGATGTCCAAATGCAAATGAAAGTTCATTTAGCAAATATCCACATTGGTGTGGTCAGGGCTTAAAGGATCAGTATGTAAAATTTAGTAACATCTAGGGGAAAAGTTTCAGGTTGCAGCTGAATACCCCTCACCCCGCTCTCCCCTTCCAAACATGAAAGAGAACCGGGGGGATCGTTCAGTCGTCATAAATACTCAAAAGGTGTTTAGTTTGTCCAGTCTGGGCTACTATAAAAAACATCGCGGCCTGGAAGAGACGACCCACTCACGATGTGAATTTAAATATAAAGGACTCATTCTAGGGTAAACAAAAATTCATACCATTTAGATTGTAACACATTAGTGAAAACATCACTTTTATATTGAATTTCTGCCACTAGATAACTTTAACCTAAGTCTTACACACTGGACATTTAAGTTACTGTTTTTGTAATCATTTTTTTTAGTTTTTTCTAGATTTGTTCGTCTGTGTAATTTTAATAGAATAAAGGCTTTTCTTTTATTGATCTAGTTAAAAAAGCTATTTGTCTTTTCTATCACCCATAGCTAGAAATGGGGGCCTTTTTTGTGGTGATTATAAAATTTTTCATATAATAACACAGCTACAGACAATATAAAAGCCCCTAAAAAATGTCATTATTGATCACAGATTATTGAAAAGGACTTAAGGAGAAATGGTACGCTTAATTTATGTAATTTAGACCAAGTGTCATTTCCTCTTTACACCCTCCCCTTGCACGTGTCCCTTCCCTCACCTTCTCAGCTGTTGCCATTCAGTCAGCTAAAGACAAAGGCCAAAGTGGTGGGGGTTGATGGGAACAGCTCAATTAATCTCCTCTCTTTGAACCTCTCTGTGAAAAAGTTTTTTCTATCATCCTACTCCCACCCTACTTCTACTCTTCATACAACAAATTTTCACCCAATGTATTATTATCCATCCTAATTAAAAACATTGCCATCCCAGCACTTACCTCAAGTTTTAAGAAATACATTTAGATACTATTAATAAACATCCTCAGAGATACTTGAGATCACAGTCTCTTTGGTTTTTTATTTTGTTATGCTGACATATACAACAATGTGTTAACTTTTAAACATTTCTGGGTCTGTTTCTGCAATTACACAGCCACACACTGCCCTACGCAAAACTTCCACTGTCGCCTTTGTATCTATAGATGTGCAGTAGCTCTTTGGTGACTGGCCATATTATGACACGGAATATTGAATTAAGATGAAAGACAAGGCAAGCATTGACGGAGTCGGGGAATGGGGCTCTATTCCTTTTCATTTGAGAGCCACTTGCATGTTCTTTTGTCCAGCCCTGCTGCATGCTTTTAAAAGAGACTCAGATGTTCAATCCAGCGGCCCTCATGGCGTTGTCCCTTTGCCTTAACATTTTCTCTGACCAAAATCTACCCCTGGAGCATCAAGCAGCCTCTCTTCTTATCTGTAAAATATCTGTTGTTTGCTTCTTCTTGACGAACAGCTGCCCGTATCAGCATGAAAATACGTGTTTTTACAAAAGGTAATAAATGTAACTACATTCAGAAATATGGACAGCTCTCCTGCATCATACATACACACATACTGTATGATTGTAGAGAAAGAGATAATGATGCAGCAATCGTATGAAACGTTTTTTAAAGTATATTTGATAATTCTCTACTGAGATTGTTCACAGAAGTGCTGGCAAGATAATTACCAACACGTTCATCAAGAAATATCAGGTTGCAATGTAGGCTTGTGCAATATGATAATATGTATCATTAGTTGTTTTGAGTTGGTACAGATTCATACATAAATTTGAACTCAATCTGTATTCCTGCTCTTTGTGGAGCAGCTGCGACATGTTTTCCATTCAGACTTCGTTGCCTTTTCTTTTCTTTTTTTTTTACCTCAGAATGGGTAAGGTTTTGGTTATGTGGAGGTTTAACATGTGTGGCTGTGGGGATCCTCCCTGCCAGCGCTTCCAGTGATGATAATATCTCCGCTCTGGTCTTAATGTGCCTGTTCAATCCCTTTACCAGTCAGTTAAAGACATTTTCTAGCACACTTTCATTTTTTGGTCACTGGAAACCGAGAGTCCTAAAATGTATTTTTAAACTTTGGTATGGGCAGACGTAGAAGGGGGGTAGTTTTAAATTTGCATGAAATGTTCTATTTTTCAAACAGATGTGAACTAAACACACAGAACCCGGGAGTGTTCAAGTAACAATAGATTTTGAGTTTAAAAAGGTAACTCCTGACAAATGTGTGCATATGTAATTTGACACATAGTAAGTTCGGCTCTAAGCTGTTTTAGTGGGTTAGGGCACAGTGGGCTGTGTTTGAGAAGTCTCCAGTGACTCACAGGTTACAGCAGCCTGGCCTGTGTTATTGTACATTGTTCAGGATTTCATTTACAGTGTTCACTCTCCTGAGAGTTGATCTGACATCATGCTTTGTGTCTGTGTGAGTCACTTTGCCAAGGGAAGGAAGAAGGTGTGTAGACAAAACGGTACACTCAGTTATAGCTGCCTGGGGCAGTGTTCTTGTGAAAAAAAGACATGTCTGCAAGTTTGGTCAATGTATGTTTTAAAGAGGTTTTTCTCATAAAGCCTATGACTCAGACTGGCTGTCTGTTTCCAGTATTTCTTCCTGTGTAATTATAGACCATCCATGCTCAAAGGGGCGTTGCATGCTGGGAGGAGAAGTGCATTGGGGTTCACCAGAGAATTTGTCTGATGTTACTCACCCTTTTCTTCGTTTTTCCCTTTCCAGCCCTGGTAGTCTGTCTGAGTGCCACACTACTCATGTTTTTCCTCAAGGTTTTGATCATGGCGCTAATAAAGCTTGTCTGTTCTTGCAAAGTCCTTTTGACACTCAAGTCAAAATGTGAATTAGTTTCATACCTCTCTGGTCCCATGTCTAATTTACATGCGATAATAATTTGCACAGTGATCTGTTATAACTCTTTTATTACTCCAAGTCTCTGCCCAGCACGGTGGAACAGGCCAAGGGACAAAAACCCAAACCATAATGGGTTTTCACATATTAGGGAAACACATTTTACCTAGATTCGATTTAGCTATACTCTGTGATGCCATCAAAAAGTTGCAAACAGCACTGATGGCATATAAACCTGCATTATAATATTATAGTGTTTGTAGATAGTACAATGTTATATTACAGGATACATAGGTTTGAGTTTAGGGGGAGTTTATGATAAGAGACCATCTTCCTACACTCACTGTTTTTCTTTTTGTGATTACCTTAATTAAGTCAAGATATCAGTATTATTTGCAGCAATTTTTAAAACCTGTTCCTCTACTTGTCATCAGATCAGCTCATGAAGTGAGTTAATTTACGTCTATTTAAAATTATTTAACACCTTATATTTCATGTCTACTCTTCCATGTACCATTAACATTTATCTCAGAACACCATTCCTCCAGGTGTGAACTTTCATTAGTTCTCAGATTACTTTCCTCACAGCCATTCATCTATTACACCTTTTACATCTCACCTGGCTGGAGAAAGGTTTTCTTATAGAAGATGGCTGTGGAGACAGTGAGCGCTGCACTTATCCTGCTATTTGTGGAATGGATGGTGACAGTTTACCTTTCTTGGCTTACAAGCAAAAACGAGAAAATATCTCAAGTTGATGTCTTTCTAATTAGCAGAACAGTTCGAAACTGATGCTAGCAGGCCGTGTTACATACAGAATATAAATACATAGGAATAACTTACACTACTTAAATATGCACTATATAATACACTTATTTTGTGCAGTAAGTTAACATGTTGAAAATCTTACTTCTAATACACAAAAGCCCCAGGAATAGGAAAATATTGATCAAGAGCCTCTTCTTGTCTGAAACTCCGATACTCATGAGTTCCAGCAGAAACAAATGGTTCATGCATTTTCTCTATTGTATTTGATTGACAGGGAGAGTGACAGTCAGCCATAGACATGGGACAAGACATTGCCTCCTTCATCTCTTATTCTGCTGGTGTCGTGCGTATAGATCACAGTTGTCACGGCAATCTAGCAGCTCTCACTGCTGTGGACCCATCACTCTGTTCTACTGCTGATCCTGTCATGATTCGATCCCGCCTCTACCCCATCCCCCTCCCCTCTCCGCTTTTTAATTAGACAACAAAACAAAAATATGAATATTCATAGAGCCAAGCTTCATTAATATGCACAATTATGCAAATCAGTACGCAATTAAGCTTCAGCTTTCCCCTAGAGATGGTGGGTAGCAGTATGAGAGGAGATGGAGAGGAAGAGGACGAGCAGATATTTCTGCTTCACCAATCTTTAAAAATCACTCATTTTAAACACGCTGGCCTCTGTGGAAGCTGCTGTGCTCTGGCCAGGGACAATTTGTGTGTCGGCCATGTAAGATTGAGACTTAGCGTCTGCGTGGAGACGAAGGTGTCGGCCAAATGTGAGAGAATAGATGGCTGATGAATGACTGTTGCCATGGAAAATGTGAAGGAGTGGAGTGGGAGAATGAAGAATGTCGAGGATGATTCGGGAAGCTTCATACTGGGTGTTAATTATTCAAACTTCCCACAGCTCATATCCATGTTATGTGACTGTCACTGTGCTGTCTCTGTGTGAGCTGTGAAGTGAGGCTCTTCAGTGAAGGTTACTCTGAGTGACCTGAAAAACCTGCATCAACGCAGGTCATCGCTCTCTGAATTTGAACTTGGTTTTCCAAAAGCGAAGCTTGAACACCTTTGAGGAATGTGTAGGAAGTAAATGGGTCTAATCTTTGTCTTCCAGGTATAGATGAGAGGAGTGGGTCCAGTCACTGGGGACCAGGACAACCGAACAGTCAGTCTTTCAACCAAGGACGGGTACGATTCATCCTTGTTTACTACACTGAAACTTAGTAATATACTATGAGATGATGAAGTACGAGACCTGCATTTTACCTTTAATAAAGCACCAGTTTGTACACTGGGAACATTTTACACATGATCTCCGAACAACAGCATAAACATATTTACAGTGAACGATAAAATTATGTCTGGTTACACATTACACTTTTCAGAAGGAGTTATGTACCAACCCTGCCAGAATAATGAGTTTCTCATTAACATTTGTATAACTCATAGATCATTGGTTTGTACTTCATTGGGCATGTCCACTTGTTCAGCTCAGAGAGCCTCAATTTTCCAGTTTAGATTATTTCTGATACTTTATCAAACAGGTTTTCAGTTATTGGAACAGCCCGAGTTTAGATTACCATCAAATGATAGGTTTACATCAATAGACGGCTTTTTTCTTTTGTAGACTTCATCAAAATGAAATGCAACCACCTATATGTAAGTTTTCATTGATATAGTGCAGTATTTCCTAGATGTTGAGGCTCATTTGGGTAATCACCTCAGGACATCTGAGAATCAGCTTTAAGACACAATGCTCACAAGCTAATTTAGGATTAGGAAAATAATTAGCTAAATTTGTATTGTAAACTTTGTATAGATTTTATGACATTACATCAAACAATAAAAGAAGATTAAGTGATGTGCACTCACAGATGTAATATATATTAAAAAATAAACAATTTTTGTTAATGTAATTTGTGCCCCTTTAATGCCAGATCAGACTAGTGTCCGACCTGTTTAAGTGTTCACATCAAAACTAGACAATGTTTACTGAGCAATTCACTGTTTGTTTCGTTACATAATTGAATTAGCTTTACTTGATTTAATTCATCTATATTAATATCCCTAAAGCCTCTGCTGTCTCTCCCTCAGGCTTATGGAGAAGAAGGTCTTTACGGTGAACAGCAGGGGATGGCCTCTGCCCCCATATTTGGACCTGGGATTGTTGGTAAGAAGGTTTAAGTAGAACTAAGCTGTTTGAGCACAGAAACCACAACTTTCACATCTTTTTTTAAACGGGGACATTCTGTGTTTCTAAGAAAAGGACTTAACAACTGAATAACATGAAATGCACACATTTATTTCAATGGGCAGTGTGACTGAGCTTAAGCATTGAGTTGTTTATTCGAGAGAGCTGCCTTTCACAGGTTAGATGATAATGTACCACTTCAGAGTAAAGCATTTTTATGGTTTGGTGGCAATGGATGAAGGGAGCAGGGTAATCAGGGAGGATGTGGAGGAGGGGTTTGTTTGTGTGTTCCAGTTTGTGTGTTCAGTGTGGGCAGGGGGGTGTAAAGGGCACCCATGCACAAACAAGGCTTTCCCCCGGGACTGTGGCTATAGCTCTCCTCTGTTTAACTGTCAGGGGAGGGGACAGAGGTTGGGCACAATTGCCCCTGAACCATTTATAATGGTCCAATTTGTTGTTGTTTTTTATTTCACAGCCATAAATATTACACATCATCATGTATACTCACACAGCAGATGGAGGCACTGAAATAGAGGAATAGGGAATTGCCAGATTGTGATTTAATATTGACATAAAAGCCTACTTCTCACGTTCATGACCTTATTTTTTAATATTCCAACCTCCTAACAGGGAAGGCTGAGCGAGGGCCATACTCGTCATTTGCAGCACAGGTAAATTTGTCAGAATTAAAGTATTAGTATCAGATTTTCTTTCATACCTGTCCTGTTACACTGCAAAAGCGTTTTTTTTTTTCTTTTTACTGTCTTTAGCCTGGCTTTATGCCCAATGGATTACCAATGCCCAGTCCTGATCCCCTCTCCCCGTCTGGCCTGAAGTCCAACTCCCAGTTTTATTCCTCCTATGAGGGGAGCAACACTCGCAGGAGACCCTCACAGGACCCCATTGGTAAGACTCTAAAGGACTGTCTCAAGTGTTGAACACAGAAGTAGAAGGGCAATTAGTAGAAACCATAGGCCCAACAGTCCCCTCATGAGACGACGTTTAAATCCACTAGATTCCTTTCAAATACAATCTGTGTCAAATTGTACGCACTCAAATGTATCAGTCCCCTTAAAATGCCAGACTACTTGTCATAAGGATCTATAGGTATTTTCTCTCTAAAATCAGTAAAAATTCCAGAAAATGTTGCATTGCAATGTTGTAGAAAGTGATACAAAAATACAAATCCTGAATTTGCCTTAGGGCTGATCCGCTTCAAAATTGATTGGGTATTTTCTTGTCTCATGTTCCATCCTTCCACCAAGTTTTGTGAAAATCTGTAACGTCATTTTTGCATAATCCTGCTGATCTTGTTCGTTTTATATCAGAAAAACTTAAATTTTCTTAATGTAAAAATGGTGTTGATGTGTATCATCACTTCTTCTGATGCGGTATTAAAAAGTGTCTGAGAATTCTCACTTCTTCTTCTTAATAAGAGAAACTGAAATCTGTTCTCACAGAAGAAATATTTTAATCTTATAGAATAACTATAAGATTTATTTATAGTTACTCAGTTATTGAACATTAATGAGTAGTCACAAAGTCAGATACCTTTATTAGGTACTCTAGCCCCCCAAACCATATGAATCTCTTCATTGGTTGTTGTATAATTCAATCCTGCAATAAGTTTAGATGTTTGTGTAAGTATTCTTATGTGATTTGTCTCTCTACCCTCAGAATCCCAGCCAAAAAAGATCAGGAAGGTGCCCCCTGGCCTGCCCTCATCAGTGAGTACTAACCTCCAGAAAGGCTGCAGCCCTGAACTTCATTTCAGACCTTGCATTCTATCTGTGGGAGCCCATGTTTTCATGTTTCTGTTCATTTTCACATCCCATTTGGCATCTTAAGCCTCTCCTTGGCCTGCACAGCAGTAGAATAGCTGCAATACAGGTCGTCCAGCCTGACAGCTGTGTATCTTCACCAGTGCGGCAAAGAAAAAAATGGGGGGAAAAGCCACTTGTTTAGCCAGTCACTCATCTGCAGTATGTATTTATAGTGTGTTGTATTTGTAGACCCTTTACTTTATGGCCACGTTTCTTCTTCTCAGCCAAATGCATTCGTCAGATCACTGGAGGGAATTTATACTGGGGTTTGATGGTTCTTACTCCACCTCATTTTTTCTCTCTCACTCTCGCTCTCTGGGCAGCCTATTTCCTCCCCCTCACCACCACCACCACCACGAACAACAGCCCTCCCCTTTTTTCTCTCCCTCCCCCATCCCTCTTTCCCAGCTGCCAGTAGAGTTGGCTGCCGTCCAAGACTCGACAGATGGTTCAGTAATTAGGAGTGCATCTCTCCGTTCCCTCCTCTCCTCTCCCCTCTTTTTTCCTCTCCTTTTCTCTCCATTTAATCAAATTACAGGAGACAACTTGAGTCCATTTGGATATAAGTTTTGCAGACACATTTTGATGCTTGATTTCCGTCTAGAATAGACTCAATTGAGAAGGATTGGTTGTTCAGAACATCGGTGCCTTTTATAAGCCTTCGAAAGTCGACTGAATCCAACAGCAGATCCCACTATATGGTCACATGTCACTGTGTTAAAAAGATTGAATTTTGTATCTGTAGACCATTCTCGGCATGTTTTGATTTAACACGGTAGTACATAAAAGCCTGACTGAAATGGTAGACAGGACCCAATAAAACAACTGACACTGCGGATTCAACACTTAAAGCTCAGTGCTCCAGTCTGCAGAAATGCTGCCGCAGTCTGTTTGAGTTAAGAAATAAAACTAGACGGTACCATAACAAGGTTTTTTAAAGATTCCCAAGAGCTGTTTTTAATCGGGTATTTGATTAATAAACATAATTCTTTTATTTTGAAGTCTTAACTCGAACAGGTCTTGATACTATTTTCTAAGGATAAATAATTCATTATTTATCATAATTTCTCCCACCTACAAAAGCACAAGGATGCTCCTACACAAATTCCACAGATACAATGCTTGGGTTTCATAGTTTGATACACGGTTAATCCTTTTTGTAGTCATGTATAATTTGTATGAAGATTTTTAAACACAAGGCTGAAAAGTTCTCTCTGTATTTTCTGTAGGTTTATGCATCAGCCTCAGGAGAGGAATTTAACAGGGACAATGCTGGTTACACATCCTCCAAGGCAGGAAACCCCTACCCACCACCTTTCTACATGCAAGGTCAGTTAAACATTATTTGCCTCCCCTTCATTGTGTTGTGTTGGGAGACAGTTTTGGTAAATATGTATAAAGCACTGTGCAACTACATAGATTCGTTGATTAAATCTTCCTTGTGTTACCTATATAGTTTTAATTGTTCCTTCTGGAAGTCCACATGTAGGTATTAAAGCCAGATTTTTAAAAGTTGCATCCTAGTTAAATGAAGTTATCACAGTAATGTGACATGTCTCATCTGTGGCCTTCATTGTCTTTTCATCTGCTGTGGCTGGTTATCCATCGCCCTTCTTACTCCCCACTCCTCCACTTGATGCCCCCTGACAGAAGGCCTCCACCCACCCTCCGATTCATGGGGCCCGGCCGGGTCGATGGTTCAGCCGGGATTTTCCTCCATGCTGGGCAACACCCCCCATATGAGCCAGCATGGACCCTTCACAGCCATTAACCCCCAAGACAGACTGGTGAGCCCTGCCCTCAAACTCTGGACTTGTTTTCTATGTAGACATAATGAGGTTTTTGACACTTTTTGACAAATGTATCATCGAGGGCCTATTTCTGTGGATTTCATTTTGTTTGCTATTTTTGCTTACTAGAAACGGCAGCCACTGCCCCTCTCTCCACAAAACTACCCCCTGCATGGCAGCGAGGTGAATGGGGCTCATCCCGCTGGCTTCCACTCCGGCTCCAGCAGCTTTGGTGTTTCCAACCACACACCCCCTATTGTTGGAAGTGACTCTATTATGGGTAAACCCTTACATTTTTCCTCCTTTCTTTGTAAAAATGTGCTCTAAATGTTTTCATGTTATTCTGTGACATAGTTGAGTTGTTATTGAGCAAAATGCTGTGTGCTACTTCTCCATCAAGCCAATCGGGGACAGGCTCCTGGAAGCTCAGGTGATGAGATCGGAAAGGCCCTGGCATCTGTAAGTAATGATAAAAACGCATATATAATCATAGGCAACATTCTTACACACAGTACTTAAATTTTCTTAATTGTGTTTATTTGATTGTAAACAAAAACTTCTGTGTCCAGATCTATCCTTCAGACCCGAACAGTAACGGCTTCCCTCCATCCCCATCTACTCCCTCTTGCTCACCTCAAGCTGTTTCAGGTGAGTCAGTACCTGCAGTCCTTTTGACCTGAGGTTTAAAGGTCAGCTGTCTCTTATCGACTGCTGTTTCATAAAACTTTCCATTATTTGACGAATGTATCGTTCTCATTCAGACTGTGAATGGTTCATAGTGACGATGTAGCTCCATCTATTGGGTGAAATGTGGAAGGAAACATGTTTAGATTCTTTATTTTTGATAGACCTTCAATTTCTCTGGTGCAAATTCCATTATGTTCAGTATCAGTATCGTCAGTGAAGCATAGTCAAAATAAACACAATATAGCTGACTGCTATCTTATAACATGAGCTTGGCACTGTTAAGGAACACCCTTGATAAATCAGATTGGTCTACATAATTGAAATAACCCAGTTTGTTTCTTCGCACTTGTGTCACCGAGTTCAGTCAGACCTTTTTTTATGTGCTAGCACTGAACAAACATAGAACTGAGATAAGTTTGGCTGGCAAGACTATCTGGAAATTTAGGTCATCTGATATAGTAGTAAGGTAGTTGTAAGAAATGTCTCAGCGATAAATATTTAAAGGGAACATATGCTGGTATTATAGCCATGTATTTATTGAATTTCTGGTTGTTTTATGTTCTGGAGCTATTATAAAAATAACAAAAACAATGTTTTTTTTTTCTGTACATAATGCAAGTGGAACTATGAGTAAATGCATCCACACCCGAATCTTCTCTTGATCTTTCAAACAAACACACACACACACACACACCACCCAAATATAACCTATGAGAGAGGAAGAGAAAATAAAAAGAGGGAGGGGTCGCTTCCCTATTTGTCTCTGAATTGGTTCATCACACATTAAGAAGGAATACATTATTACATCTGTGTACTGATACCTACAACCAGTTTAGTTCCAGTCTAACAGGGAGTGAACAGGTTCTGATCTATTTTCTACAGTTTCCCAGACGAGCTAAAACAGGTTTGCAACATGACTTATAGTTGAAGGACAGTGCAACAATTACATCAAGTGTGTACAATGCACTAGTGACAATAAGGTAAAGGCAATGATACAATGTGTCATACCAAAGGCCTGTAAGAAACTATACCAGTGCAGCACATGAAAAACAGATAATTTCCAAGTCTCCAGCAAAAATGTAATATCCATTAGGATAAGTAGGTCAACAAAAATTAACAGCTGAGTGCAGTGAGTGTTACTTCTGTATTAAAATGTTTATATAATATAAGCTCAGTTGATATTTTTTAAGTACTCAAATGTCTGAATGAACCTTGTGATCCTCATATTTTTCTCCAGGCTCTGCATCTCAGTGGGCTCGCTCCTCTGGCCAGGCCACACCTTCACCTAACTTTGACAGTGGCATTCAGACCATGGTTAGTCCGTGTTCCTCTTTTTTTTCTTTCTTGTCTGATAGATCGAACAAAATATTGTATAAGTATGTCAAAGATATAAAAATAAATCTAAAATTGTGCATCTGGTTCTGTGTTCATGGTTTTCACCCTCCATTGCAGAGCAAAATGGAGGACCGTCTGGAAGAAGTCATCAATGTTCTCCAGCGCCACACCAACGCCCAAGGAGTTCCAGGATTGGCTGAAATGCACACTCTGCTGACGTCTGGTTTAGGGCTTCCCCCTGGCTTCAACACTGCAGCACTTGGATTGGCCAGTCGCCTTCCTGGACTGGTGAGAAAAGTGAATAGTAGCAAAAGAAATCTATCAACCAATGACTGAATACATTTTAAATTGTTAGAGTGGGCACAAAGTCAGAGGGGTTATAATTACTATGTTGTAAGTTTTCCAATTTTACAAACTGCAAAAAGAGAATTGAAAAATAATTGTATTGTATCTTTTAAGGTGTCCGGTCACCACGAGGACTCTGTTGGTCTGCCCTCTAGTGGAGGACTTCTGCATGGTCACCACGGCGCCACATCTGGTCCAGGCTCTCAGGCTGAAGGTTTTAATGGTGAGACTTTCTGTTGCTCTTTTCCTCTCTGATTAGTTTTCATATCAGACTGTGCTCAAATATCCCAGTTCCTATTGTGGATCTGGAAGGTAATACATGTATGGGATTAATTGATATCTGTACCATTGTGTGTGAATTCTGTTTGCAGGCCTGACCAGCAGCCTAAATCGTTCCAGCTCTTCAGATATTAAAAGAGAAGGCAAGGAGGACGATGACAACTGCTCCCTTACTGACAAGTCAGATGATGAGAAAAAAGACATGAAGAACCGACTTCATACAAGGTTTCGATGAACCTACAATTCTTATCAGGAACATATTGATCCATCGGGACATATGAAATATTGTTTGATGCTGCCGTAGTCTTTAACAGTCTTTAAACCTTTCAACATGTCTAGCTTCCTACCTAATTAATATCTCATGTATTTCAACATTAGACCTAAGGATACCAGTCTATGTGTTATTTATTTTGCATCAGATATAGATAGATCGTTAAACTTATATTCTTGTAATATTTCTTACCTCATATGAAGATGAGAAAGACTTCAAACAGTCATGTCAGTCATAATTAATAACTTTAAACATTGATCTAATTTTAAGTTAAACTCTAATACAATTTGAGTAGTTTTACTTTGGTTTAAAGATTTATCAGGTTCCTATTTTCTACCTAAAATACTTACATTTATCCTCCATGTTTGTGTCACCCAGTACTAAGTACCAATCCATAAAGTTGAACTACAGATGAGACAGTTACATGGCCAGTGATCCACCCCTCATGAAATGGGAACTAATCTTGACAATATTAAAGTGACAATCGCAAACAGTGCCGCAGCTAGAAAATACATAATAATTCATATTCTTCTTGTTTGGTCAAGGAGAGCCATATTTCTAAAACCAAACACTAATTTTTTTAACTATATGCTGACATTTGTAGCAAATGTTATTGCTCAAGGAATTTCAGAAGTCATTGTCAGTGAATTGCACCCAACTGTTGCTTGCTTACCTTCTCATCTGCCATTGGTTCTTCACTAGTCTGGATGATGATGAGGATGATGAGGATGATGAAGATCTGCCAGTGGAGGTTAAGGTTGAGCGGGAGAAAGTGCGAAGGATGGCAAACAACACCCGCGAGCGGCTACGTGTGCGGGACATCAACGAGGCTTTTAAGGAGCTGGGCCGCATGTGTCAGCTCCACCTGAGCTATGAGAAACAGCAGACCAAATTGATCGTACTGCAACAGGCCGTTAACGTTATAGTCAACCTGGAGCAGCAAGTTCGAGGTCAGTGGGGGTCCAGGGCGAAAGGAGGAGGAGGAGGGGGAAGCATCCAAACAAAAATCGAAAACTTCCACACAGCTTCACTTCTGAGCTCATGACATGTTATGTTGGACGTTTAAAATCTTTTTGAATAACGTGTGTCAGTTAACCTCACTTTACACGTGGTGATTATTAAATACTGCTTTCTCAGATGAGAATTTATGCATGATACTTTTTCCACTTGATCCGAAAAACGATCAAACCGAACCATGGAGAGAAAAAGAAATGAAGCTGCGTGACTGTTTTTAAGACATGCCCATTCTCCAGCTCATCTTCTGAGTTTTTTGTCCTCTGGTTACACACACAGGACGGCTGTTTGTTCTGATGTGTTGGCCTGTCTCACAGCTGCCCGTCTGTCTCCCCTTTGACCATGTTCACACATCTGTCTGCTTCTCCCTTGACTGGATTAACATCTTTCATTTATTCATTTTTCTGAATATACAGCTGCCTCATTACACTTTAAAAGATAAAGTCATTTTCATTTCAGACATACATTTTTCTTTTCTAACCTTTGACCCATAGTGAGTGTTAGTGCATGAAAGCAGGGTTTTCTATCGTTACGTGTATCAACCCATCTTCAGCAATGTTGCTGTGTCTGTGCTTCAACAACCCTTTACATTCATACATTTACTCCCCTTTCCCCCTGTCATTTTTCGTTTTTACAGATGGCAACTGTGATTCTGTTTTCCTCACATTCAGATAAATGCATCTCTTACTGCTGATGTATTTAACACGGGGCCTTCTGTCTCTCCCCTCGGCTTTATCTCTGTGTTTCTCTCTATGTACTGTACTTGGCAGAGGGTGTTGCTTCCCCGCTCTCCCTTTCTCTCATATCTTCATTATGCTGGACAGTCACCACATTCCCTCCACTTCCATCGTGGACCCTAACGACGCCTTTAAAAAAAAATCCGCGTAACAGACGAAAGATTCATTAGACCCGGTCGCTCGAGTCAGTTGTGGTGTCTTGATCGGTAGTTTATCTGATCATGTCTGAAAATCGTCTGTCGAACTCGCTCATTTCAATTAATTTTTTAGAAAGGAATAATATTTATTATGAATTTATTTCATGCGTTTGTCTCCTCCCTCCTCTGCGACACTGCAAAGACTCCACTGGGATTGTTCTCAGCAATCTCACTCATCTTGTCTCATCTAGACCAAGGGCTTAAAGTCAACCTCAAACTTACACAGACACAAAAAGTTAAAACTATTTCTAAATACTAGAACAATTCTGACGAGGTTAACCAATAAAACACTGTCTTATACTTGCGGGTTTAAATTAGTACAACTAAAGTTTTAGCCAAGGTTCAGCCAGGGTTGTGATTTGGGTTTGTTAACCAGCCCCTCCAACCCCCCTCCTCCGTTCTCCTAGCAGCTGCAGCATTGTCGCTGTGACTGATGAAAACCTCACTGCCGAGGAGAAGGAGCTGAGGGAGCGAGAGCGCCGCCACGCCAACAACACTAGGGAGAGGGTGCGTGTTCGCGACATAAACGGAGCCTTCAGAGAGCTGGGCAGGATGGTTCAGGTCCACATGCAGAACGACAAGGCCCAGACAAAGCTCATCATCCTGCACCAGGCTGTCCAGGTCATCATGGGCCTTGAGAAGCAGGTGCGAGGTAGGTCGGTAAACACAGGACAGTCCCATCCACCTGGACAACCAACCGCCTCTCATCATCACTGGATGGAAGGTGCTAGTCACACACTTTGAAAATGAGTAATAGGAGAAAGGGAGACTTTTGGAGGAATTATATCCCTTCTGCCAAATCCCTGTATCTCTCATCCTTCTTTTCATTTTCCTGTCTTGCTTTTTACCCATTATTTTTCCCTCTGTCTACTTTGGCACTTTTTTATGTCCGAAGCTCTGCTTTCATGTCAGCACTAAGCGATCAGTTCAAGTTTCCTCAATTGTGATCTTAATCAGTATATTTGTCCTTTTTTATCAAAAAGAACGCAATTTGAATCCAAAGGCTGCCTGCCTTAAGAGGAGAGAGGAGGAGAAAGTGTCAGGTGTGGACCCTCAGATGCAGCTTGGTGGGGGTCACCCTGGATTGGGTGGAGATGGACACAACCCTGTTAGCCATATGTAATTCTCAGGTCAGTCTTCAGAATCTCTACAGTGGGATTGGTCACATTTGTGAGATACTACAATGAACTAAAATATTTTTTGTTTTGTTTTTGTGAGAATGTTATTAATTTCGTTCTCCTTTTTTTCCAGTTCCTGTTGATTATACAGCCCTTAGAACACGTGGCCTTAATCCATCATTGTCATGCATCTCGGTATGTTAAGCAACTTTTGGAAAGTGTGTGACACACACACACACCTACACACACACATACACGCACCACAAATACTGACAACGCAGGTGGCCACATCCCTGATGAAGAAGCACACTCATCCATTTTACCACAAGGACTCTGGTTTGGAGACTGTGGAAATTGGACATGATACAGGACTTTCTTGTGATGTTTTGTAAAACATTTTGAAAAATGCATTACATGTTGGGAGCAAAACTTGTTTGGATCAAATAAAACTTTTGGATCAACTGCTCATGTGAGCAGAGTTAGGATTTTCATCGTTGGATAATTATTGGCATTCCCATCTGAAAAGAAGGTCTTACATTCTATAGAAGCAAAGACGGAGATCTGAGTTTATGTTATGTCTGAACAAAAACCTGTTTAAAGACACAGGCCATAGTGTTTGTTGAAGATTATAAAAACACCATTTCTATCCTGTAATGTAATGACTGAATAACTGAGGCAGGTTTGGATAAACAGAGGGAGGATCGAGTGGCCAATCACAGAGCTGACTCTTCTTTTTGATATGCTGGTAATCCTGGCTGTATTTTTATTTTTTGTTTGATGCTTTGCTAAAAAGTTCCACAGTCAGCTACTTAAACATGTGGTCGAAATTTTTTCTTTTCAATCTTGTATCCCTGATTCCTATCTCTTTATGTCCTGTACATGTGTTATTATCACTGCCATGTAAGTGGAATGGAGAGAGATCCCCCACTGGCACAAACACAAGCAAAGACTCTTTACAAAATGAATCCACACGCATGTTTAATTAGATGTGGACATCCCAACCTTCCCTCTGTGAGGCTGCTGTTGGACTCGAGCACACAAGCATCCTCCTCAAATCTTAAACCTTCATCAAGCCAGTCACTCAGTCTCAGCCGTGTGCTCATCATAAAGCCTCTGACTCACGTCAGCCTGCCCACAACAAATCATGTAAAGACACTGTTACAACGTGTTGAACATGCATCATGTAAGTCTCAGCAGTTTCAGAGTATTGAAGGGGTCATGAGTGTTACTGCAAACTTTGCCATTGACTGACTTGTTCTGGTTGTTGCTCCTTGTTGAGCATTTAGGGATTTTTTTATTTCTTTCCCTTTCGAACAATTACAAATCATGTTGTAAGGATCTTCCTATTTTAGAACTGATTCGACGTTTCCCTTCTCTTCTGTTTTATTTTTTACTTTGTAATATAGATGTATGAGTTTTGTTTTTATCATTTGGAATATTCTTTCCTTTTTTTGTTTACATTGATTAAATGTAAGATGACTCTCAGTTTAGATTCCAGGAACAAAGTGAGGTGTTTTATTTTTTCGTGCCAGGTGCTTAGAAATGTTAGAAATGACAAAATGATCTGGCTGTACCATCACATGTTGTGATATTGCTCTTTTTTTTTTAAGAAAGAAAATGCATTTGAACACAAACCCGTCAAGCCAGTTGTAAGTGAATTGTTCTGGTGTTTGCAACAGTTTTTCTTTGAATGACACAACAATTATTTTCTTCTGTACACACCCCTGTCTTGTCCCTGACGTGCAACTCTGAGATGAGCTTGTTGCCTGGTTTGAGAAAGGGGCAGAAGGGGTTGGTCAATCTGCAACATAATTCAGTGTTTCATTATGATATGAAGCATAAAATGAATCAAAAGGGTGGCCTTAGTCATATCCCTGACTTTGGGAGTTTTGATAATGGTTGCTCACCAGTGCCTGAATACTTCTCTGCTACATGGTGGATAATGTTGCATTTAAGGATTTATAAGTTGTACCTTTTCTATAATACAGATGTATAAAAACATATATACTTCAGTAACATCTGACAGTGTCTCTGAACATCTAAATGAAGAATTACACTCATTGACGCTCATTGCTTGAGTGTCCGTCATTAGATGTAAGATGAGTAATAACCTGGTCTTTGACCTGACACTGAAAAAACTTAAAACTTCTCATGTATTATGTACTAGTTCTGTTAAATATAATTTTGGTCTTGACTGGCATGTGCATTGATATGTATGTACAGCTGTATGATGTGTCCTTATCTGCTTAATCATTATCGTAAGCCGATACTGATATGTGACAGTATTTGTTTTACCTCTACCTGTCAGTTCTTTACAAATCTTGCCCCATGGACTAGCCCCAAACATTATTTTCTTTGTAAGTTACCCTACCCATTCTGCAGGAAAAATGTGGTGTTGTTGTGATATGGAAAATCGCTACTGAAGACCTGTGCATTTATTTCTTAACAAAACAGATATGTTTGTCTACAGTATCCAAGTTTAAAGACAAACACCTGATATTCTTTGTTGACAAACCCTTTTCTGTCCTGCACAGCAGGTGACCTGCAACATATCTCTGTCTTCACTCATGTTTGGGGACAACATCTATGTAGGCTATGTCCTCAAAGTGCCTCCAGTTTCCTATTTTTTATATATAAAGTAGATACCGAGGACTGTTGTGTCTAATGTAGCAATAAATGTGCCATTTTTCATAACAAAGCGCATTTTTTCCAGTGACTTTTTCAATAAATCAAATAACACTTGATTTGATTTTCCTTTTCCGGTAATGCAAGAGAACCTGGGTTTTGTTGATCCATCTAATATTTAATTTGAGTTTATCCAATAAAGACTCTAAAGAACTAAATTGTTCACTAGGGTGCATGTATGAGCAGCACTGTGTTAAACACGGCACAGTCTAATGCACAGTGCAGCTTCATTATATTTTGTACAAAGCCATAGAAGCTAATAGGTTAATCCAGTGCTGGAGTACTTACTGGTTTGAGGTTTGCTGTGGGTAAATACAAAAATGTTAATTTGAGTTAAAGGGATAGTTCAGTTCAAATAATTTCTATTCACTCATCTACTCACCACTATTCTGATGGAGGGATGGTTGAAGTGTTTGAGTTCACAAAACACTTTCTGGGTTTAACAGCATTGCAGCTAAATCCAATACAATTGAAGTAAATAGTGTACGATTAGTCAAACATAAAACAAACAACGGAAAATATTTAAATATGACTTGAAACGGTGTCTTATTACACCTAAATATCCTCTGCTATCATCCTCATAGCAGTTCTACCGAGAACACACACCAATGGAACAGAATGGAGGTGTTTTAGCTATTTCTTTGTTTTTTTTCTTTGCATGTGAAGAATTGATTTCTAATTACTTGAATTGTATTGGATTTGGCCGCCACACTGTTTACATCTGAAACTCAAACACTTTATTTATTTAATTTATTTTACACTCTTATCTATAGCTACATGTTCTTTGTATGCACATAATGTAAACTGGGGTGTATATAAGTTATTTTGAATCGGGGCTCCATCCCTTAGCTGAGATCAGTGTAATAACTTTGGGCCGCCATTCTGATTTCTCCAGCTTGTACTGTGAAAATGGTTCTTTTATTTTGGTAAAAGCCGGAAGTACATTTTGCACATACGTAGTAGTTATCACCAAAGCCAACTCGGTACTTCCTTTGAGCTCTTCCAGCCGCGCACCGGGCGTCAGGAGGAAACATCTCAGACAAAATGTTGACTAAAGTCATCGGTCAGAAGTACGTGTCCATCGCCAAGTCGTGGTAAGATTCCATTTTAACATCGTGCTCCGGATGAAGTGAAGGAACAGACTCAGGGCCGTCAGAGGCTCAACGTGTCCTTGTCTAACATTAGCTGTTAGCTTAGCCGAGGTCATAGCTGTAGTAGGGACGAGCTAACTTTAGCTTCCTGGCAGCTAACTTCAGGTTTAAAGTGTCAACACGACCACTTTAACTCTACTAGCTGACTGGTCTCAGTCGAAAGGTTGATGCTCTTGTTATCATTCAAGATAAGACAGAGAAAATAGTCAATCTGTGTCTCAAAATGTTGACGGGTCTGAGGGCAGCTGAGGTGAAGTGGAAAGGAACTAGCAACCTTTTGTATGTGAAGCTATAATAACAAATCCTATTAGTATTCAAGACAATAAACAAAGTATTATTTAAGTTAATGTTGCTTATTGGACTAATTAAAGTAATATTTGTTGCTTGATGTTTGAAGTTCATTGTGCAAATAATAACTTCCCTGTTGACAAATCAACTGGATCTTTCCTCTCAGAACCAAACAGTCCTTGTCTTTAGCTTGACCTTGAATAATATTACTATTTGTGCCGGCCCCTTATATTCTCACCAACAGCATAATTGTGCATTGAAATTTCTACGATCACTTCAGTTGATTTTATTTTACATTCACTTTAAATATGCTCAGTGTGGTAAATCTTGACCCTCTTGACAGGATCCCCACTCTGGCTATATGGGGCGGCGTTGGAGGAGTCGCTCTTGTCCACTTCACAGACTGGAGGTTGTTTTTGGATTATGTTCCCATCATCAATGGCAAATTCAAAAAGGAAGAGTAATGGCAGCCAGGTAAGAGACGATGAATGCAGGTGTTAATTGTCAGTGGATGAGGTGGGTCTGCTGAGTAAGGACAACATCATGTGTAGATAGTATCATATTTGTTTTTGGAAATGGATTCACTGATACTACCGCACTCACTTTTCAAGCCAGAGACAATACTCTGGAACTGCTTACTGTTTCTGTACATCTAAATTAGATTTTGACTGTTAAAACTATTCAGTCATATTTCTTTCACGCTGTATTATTTAATCAATTCAAAATGCTCTTAATCTCTCTTATTCTGGAAAGCTGGATGGTAAAAGATAATTACTCAGCAAATGTATAACACATTTATGGGGTGTTTGATGTTGATAAGGCCCACACCCATCTACGTGCAGCATCAAGGTCTTTTATGTAGCTATGCAAGTTTGTTGGCCACAGATCTTTCTCCTGCAAAAATGGCACAGGAGGGTTGTACCTCTCAGACAAGCTGTTTACATTTTATAAACATGGGCAGACCTGCATATGGAGACCACAGGCAGCGGTTGATGGAGTTCAACACAATTTCTGATAAAAGAGTACCTAGAACATTTATTTTATGAAAAGATGTTGGAAATCTGCTATTGTGTTTATCTTTCTAATGTCCCAACATCTAATCTTTGAGTTTATTTGATGGAAATATAGGACATGTCCGTCCAGGGGCCTTTGGCCTTTTTTCAGTTCTGTACTTCCCCGTAGAGACCTGCTGTGAATGGTTCCACCTCACGATGCATCATTTTTGAACAACAATCACGTTGGTAAGATACTTGAGGGTTACATGTCTTCAGCTGGGACTCAAGAATTGAGTTAAACTCTGAGTCAAGAAACCAGGCATTTAGACCAGTCAGTAGGCCAGAATCCAGGACAGTGTATGTTTGTAGCAGCTTCTATTATGAAAGAAATGTCTAGAACACCTTTGACCCCTGGACATATTTAGTGTTGAACCTTTGGTTTCACCTTCAAATCTTTAAACTGCGACAAAACCTTAAACAACTGCGATTCTTAATGTCTTTAACAATGCTGCAACTTACTAATAAAGTAGATCTGCAAAAGCAGATAAAAAAAGATATATTTGGGGGCTCAATTATTTGAGCATTTCTTTAAAACCTGTGTTCTCGTAACTAAGTACGGACGCTCATCTGCAGCTTAAAATACACAAATGGAGTTTTTTATTATCGTGTGGATACCCGACATAGTCTGGTAGGTGCGAAAATGACTTGAGAAAGTGTTTGAAATTATATTTGGGTTCTGTAAGGTCGGCTGGTTCCTCCAACGGCTTTCTACTGCCTGTGCCTGTAATCAGGGAAACCAGTCCGATCAGTTCGGATACAATATAAAGAGGCTGTCGGGTGTAGGTCGGGCTTGGGTTAACTTTCTCTGTGGCGGTTTCGGAAAAGTGTTTGTACAAATCATGTCTATCCTTACACCCAAATTTTATTCACTCAAACTTTCTTTCTAGCCTTAATGTTGGATTGGCCTGTTTCTTATTCTTTTTTTTTTCTGCTTCCAGGTCAGTTCTACATTTTTCTCAAAGAATTAAATAATGAAAAGAAGCTGCTGCAGCCGGTACCTTGCGCTGTTGTACACCTACATGCCAGGCCACTGGAAGCCGGTCATCTTCACCCTGCAGCTCAGTCAACATCGACCTATTCACCACCAACATCCAGCTGAAATGCACCACGATTTGGCATTTCAACTTTTCCTCTGCCAAAACATGAATGGAAGGAAAATGTAAAGAGGGGTGATAAATGGACTCTTAGTTTTTTCTTTTCCTGTTCAGTTTGGGTTTAGGTATTTATTTGTAATCATCATTTCTGTGTGAGCCGTGGATCAAACCTGATTCACAAAATAAAAATATTTTCTTTATGTCATGCTGTAATTGTTTGATGAGAATAAGTAAAATATGTGAGATTTATCCTGTATTACATTTGTGCATATTTATTCCACTTACAATGGGTGAACTGATTATGAAGTTCATTGTTTCCCTGCTCTCAATATCATGTCAAATTACATTTATTGTTTGCACAATGCAAACACACTAGTGGAGCTTAGCTTTGGTCACCAATGATGTCACTGCACCACTGCTTACTTTTATGTAGAAGTCATAACAAGTGGCTACTGTAAGACCCACGTGATATCAGGAAACTGACCTCAGTTCATGACAGAATCAGAAGTATTTTATGCCAAGTAGGTTTACACCTACAAGAAATTTGCTCTGGTTATTGGGGCATAAAATGAACATGAACATAGAAACATAAAACGCAATAAATACAACATACATAGGAAAAGCAATAAAAAATAGAAAACCAGTATATACTTACTCACTGTTTACTTATTATTAACTCACTCTTTTCCAATATTTATACAAAGTAGCATTTATTTTGACATAGACATTTCTGAATAAAAATATATGAAAGATAAAATATAAAAAGTGAAATGCAAAACAGTAAACGGTGTCCGATTGCAATATGCAATGTAATGCAGTATAATATAATATGAGATAATGTTGAAGGTGTGGGGGTGGATTAAAGTCAGAGTCGGGTGAGTCAGGCGAACCAGATGGTGAAGGACAGTGTTGTGCAAGTTCATGCCTCATGAACTAGTTCAAATTTCAGTTCATACAAGTAAACATGAATAGTTCACGTTCATAGTTCACCATTTAAATTCTGAACTAGTTCATAGTTCAGTTCATGTCATAGTTTTAAGGTGGAAAGTGAGAATGAAAGACTTAACTTGTTAAAGAAAACCTTATTCATCACTACCCCTTGCCTTTACTGTCGGAATCTTTATCAGACAGTGTGTAAAAATCCCTCTCTGCTTTCTCTTGCCATCTGTATGAGACCGAGAGCTGTTGTGTTGCAGGTAAGGCCTGCCCCTTTAAGGAAAGTTTGTAGTGTGTGACGTAGTGCATCTGGGTATTGTGTGTAAAGAAGCTAAAAGTGTGTGTATAACGAGAAGTGACGGACCACCTGGGGGTGATACGAGTGTTGCTCCTGCTGTATATCCGAGAAATAGAGTGGCCGCATTCCAAGTAAAGAAACATCTCCTCCTCCTTCTTCACGGAGCGGTCCGGACGGCTGGTTACCGGTCAGACAGCGAGCCAAGATAACCAGTGACAGGGGCGGCTTCCTGGTACAGGCGACATAGGAGACTGATTTCTCATGACGTGAAACATGCAATTTAAAACAATACATTAAGTCACACCATCATTCTCTTAACCCCGTGGACGCACCGGAGGTAGAAGCGCTGCGAAAAGCGGTCCGCTTCCTTTCTTCGCCCATGTTAAATACTTGGGCTGTTCGCACCAGGAAGAACCGGGACGCTCCGCGGCCACACACACACATAATCTCCTGTGAAGACCAACATCATTTACCCCTGAACCAGCGCGGAGACATGATGATGATGATGACAAATTTAATATAAAAAAACATGTAAATTTAAATATAAAAAAATTAAATTAAAAATTAAATTAAATTAAATTTTAAAAAAAAACTGCGCGCACATCTGTGCAGAAGCCCACTGCGCACATGCAGCGCTACCGCACACATCTGCGCAGAAGCCCATTGCGCACATTATGTGCAGAAGCCCATCGGGCACATCCTGCGCAGATGCCTATTGCGCAGAAATTGCGAGCAGTTTTTTTTTTTTTTTTTTTTCAATTACATTTTTCCCCTTTTTTTATATTAAATTAAATTAAATTCACATAGTGTAAGATGTTTTGAACTAAATAAGCAATATCCCACCAATTTTAAGAGTTCGATATATTTCCGGCTTAAAGGTGGGAAGGAGTGGGATTCCAACCCCGGTCCTTCTGGTTGGATCTACCAACTAGGCCACACCGCCTGATGATTGACGTGAAGAACTAACACAATCAGAAGATGGCCAAATGATCGTGTGTGTCCATGTCATGTTATGCTGCTTCAGAGAAAATATTTTGTACTTTACTACATATATTTGACAGCCTTACTTGCTAGATTTTTGACTTTTAGATACTGGATGATTGTTAGAGAATAACCCAGTACGTTTTCCAACCTTGTCTTTGTACGGTTTGTACGGGTTTTGTGGGATGGCAAGCTCTCATTGGCTGATGAGTTGGCATATCAAGGGTGAATGAGGAAGGGGAGTGAAGAATAAAGTGGTGGATGATAGGAGTGTCGGAGTTACGAACAAGAAGTGTGATGTGTTCGCTGGACTTTAATAAAGTTACACATAAAGAGAGAAGTCTCCCGTAGTCTGTACGCGAGGACGCTACAAAATGAACGTGTTCACCGTTCATATTCATTATTTGTCATTGAATTGCGTTCAGTTCATCGTTCTCATAAAGGTGAACGTGTTCATTGAACACGTTCTTTTGCGTTCGTTCATGCACAACACTGGTGATGGAGGAGGTGAGGATGGACTCGATGATGCAGGTGTAGACGTGCACCATCATTGACTTTGGCAGGTTGAATTTGTTCAGCTGCCGCAGGAAGAACATCCTCTGTTGTCCTCTTTTGGTGATGGAGCTGATGTTCAGCTCCCATTTGAGGTCCTGGGAGATGATGGTGCCCAGGAAGCGGAAGGACTCCGCAGTGACGACTGGGGCATCTCTCAGGGTGATGGGGGTGGGTGGGGCTGGGTTCCTTCTGAAGTCCACATCCATCTCCACTGTTTTCAGCGCGTTGAGCTCCAGGTTGTTCTGATCACACCAGGTCACCAGATGGTCAATCTCCCACCTGTAGGCGGACTCGTCCCCATCAGAGATGAGCCCAATGAGGGTGGTGTCATCAGCGAACTTCAGGAGTTTGACGGGCTGGTGACTGCAGGTGCAGCTGTTGGTATACAGGGAGAAGAGAAGAGATGAAAGAACACAGCCTTGAGGGGAACCGGTGCTAATGGATCTGAATTCAGAGACATACTTACCCAGACAGGAAGTCTGTGATCCACCTGCAGGTGGAGTCAGGCACACTCAGCTGGGAGAGCTTCTCCTGTAGCAGATTCGGGATGATAGTGTTGAGAGCAGAGCTGAAGTCCACAAACAGGATCCTGGCGTAGGTTCCTGAGGAGTCCAGGTTCTGGAGGATGAAGTGAAGGGCCATATTGACTGCACCGTCTACAGATCTGCTGGCTCAGTGTAGGCAAACTGCAGGGGGTCCAGGAGAGGGTCAGTGATGGCTTTGAGGTGGAACAGCACGAGGCGCTCAAATACCTTCATCACCACAGAGGTCAGGGCGACGGGTCTGTAATCGTTGAGATCAGCGATCTTGGCTTTTTGTGGACAGGGATGATGGTGGAGGTCTTGAAGCAGGCTGGTACGTGACATGTCTCCAGTGAGGTGTTAAACATGTCAGTCAACACCGGAGACAGCTGATCAGCACAGTGCTTCAGGATTGATGGAGAGACAGAGTCTGGCCCGGCTGCTTTGCGTGGGTTCTGTCTCTTGAAGAGTCTGTTGACGTCCCTCTCCAGGATGAAACTGTGGTTTGGAAGTTGTGCAGAGGTGCAGGCCCTTGCTTTGGTGGGGGAGCAGCGGCTTATGGGCTGAAGTGTGGTGTCATGGGGGATGGATTCAGGACTTTCCCATTGTCTTTTGAAGCGACAGTAAAACTCGTTCAAGTCTTTGGCTTGAACGAGTGATGTTACCTGAGCTGTCGACTGTCCAAATTAATGAATTGAAACCCTCCACTCTGGAGTCGCATGCAGCAGAGAAAATATAAGATAATCTTCTTTGTGCATGAGCAGAGGACAATCATGTTTCACCTCTCGTTAGATTATGGTTGAACAGTCCATGGAAGACCCCAAGGTGGGTTGTAGGAGGGGAACTATTACATTACATTACATTACATGTCATTTAGCTGACGCTTTTGTCCAAAGCGACTTACATTTTTAGTACACTCAACATTTATGAGGGGCCATTTAGGGGTTCAGTATCTTGCCAAGGACACTTAGGCATGCAGATGGGAAAGAGTGGGATGCGAACCAGCAACCTTCTTGTTGCAGAGCATCCGCTCTATCCCCTAGGCCACGCTCTCCTCTCCTACTATTGGGAGGGGGCATTAAAACATTTTTTAATCTCTGTCACTTTTGCGCTGGTGCGTTCAAGGTTTGTTTTAAAAAAAAGTATTCATTCAAAATTATAATAAACCATAAATTCTGTTTGATTATTCCAGTATTTTAGTGTAAATTGGACTTTATCCTGCAGGGGGTGGTAATGCACCTGGAAGCGCGCACACTGCCACATTACACCAGAATAAGATCCTGCTGCTGTATGTGAGACCATTGTACGGACTAGCCTTTACGGGGGTGTGGCGGATGGATTTGCGGCGCTCGTTCCTGTGACGGGGCCGGCGGAGTGATCCACAGCGGCACAGGTCGCGGAGACAGACAGTGGGATCGATAACAAACGGAACTCGGTGAGAAAATTCATGACCGGGACGAGGAGCACAGAGCTGGCTTCAGAACTGCCGTGAGCCCCCGGTACAGGCGAGGAAAGCGGGACGCAGCGGGACCATGGAGAGGAAAAGGTGGGACTTTTAAAAAGGCGCAGATGTTACGGTGAAAGTTTGCGTGCAGGAAATAGACGCATGCACACACACATACACACGTCCTGTAATGGGGAAACACTCAGCTGCTAATGAACGCGTCTGTCTTATTTATTTACACTACAAGTGAATGTAGCTCAACTTTGGCTGCAGGGACTTGTAGTTTTACCAAACCAGGGAACTTTAAACTGCACTAATCGATATGCTAGCCGCCGGTTACGCTGACGTTATTGACGTTAGCGGTGATGCTAGCTTGATTAGCTAGCTAAGTTTCATTGTTTACACACGCTTGACTGGCGGTGCGACGGGCCCCGCCACTCTCACCGCAGCTCGGATAGAAACCTCCAGGATACAACACGGAGACAAAGAATAAGTTGTCCCACGTGCAGCTCAGCGTAGTGCATCTACCCGCAAGTCTCCGAAACGTCTACCATTCACAATTTGAATGGGCAGCGAGTCTGTTTCTCAATTAGCAAGCCGCATCAGCTAATGAATCAACCTCAGATCGTCCTATCGGACTCGCCGGAAGAACATCCACTCGAGTGTTTCTACTTATTCCCCACTTTGAAACACTGTGTGGGTTTTTTACTAATGTGCTCTGTGACATCTGACTCCTTGTCAATGCATCTGTAATGGAGGGAAAACCTTCCCCTCCCGATCCCTTTCAAAGACTGTTCACAGTTTGCTGACCTTAGAAAACTTAATCCAACTTGAGCCTTTGAAGAAGTCTCCCCAATCAGAATGAACTGAGAAGTGGCCTCAGAGATGAAGGTTAATCTAAACCGTTTATTATCATTATTGTTATGATTTTGATAAATCGTTGCCAACTCAAACAAGTAATAAAAGATAAAAGATAAGATAATCCCTGATTGGTCCGACAATAAGGATATGAGATGCGTTTCAGCAGCACAGAGCACAGTCACAAATGGATAAATAAATTTGGGTATATAAAGATGAAATTGAAATACATAATGTCAACACAATATTTACAGTGTGACGATGTGCACATCAGCCAATGAACTGCACATACTGAATGAGTGTAGCCCAGTAAAACCAGTTAAACCAGATTAGCTCGGTCCCAGAAATGGTGTTTGAGGTCTATGCTCTACTGGGAGCAGAGATAATTATACAACCTAACAGGTGCAGGTAGGAAAGACCTGCTATACGTCTCCTTTAGACACTTAGTTGCTCTGAAGGAGCGGCCCAGTGCTCTGACTGGGTGAGATTGGGGACATGGCTACAACATGGGTTTGGTGAGACAATTCACAGTGTTACTTTTTAATGTTATTGTTTGGTTATTTAATCGAATAATGGTATGGTTGTGAAGTGTTATGATCCATCCATCATCTTCACCACTTGTTCTTTGATGGTTGCACGAAATATACAGAGACAAACAATCATTCACTCTCGGGATCACACCTACAATCTATCAACAAGTCTTTGGATGGAGGGAGGAAGCTTGAGTACCTGGAGAAACCCCACAAACACGAGGAGAGAACATGCAAACTTCACAGAGACAGACCCAAACAAGGTCTCGAACCAGGAACTTTCTTGCTGCGAATAGTAATTTGATGCTTTTTCCTCTGTTTTTCATTCTAGTATACCCGTTAAGTGCATTCTCAACAAGCCCCAGTTAGTCCGTGGTCTGAGTGGAAACCTACACCCAGATGTGAATGCCAGCCACTCCCGGGCTGGAAGGTCTCTCCTGACCAAAGTGCAGCGCAGCAGGCACAAGCATCACTACGAATCCAACCATCAAATCAGGGTGAGACTGTGTTTTGTATTATGGAGCAGAAATGCTTGAAGTTGTGGGAAAATATACCCTTCAACAGAAATGAAGGTATGAAGCTATTTTTGTTGCAAACAAACTGAGCACATGGGACAATGGAATTTGGACTTCTGGAGAGATGATGTAGAATGTAGTCACATGCCTGTGTGTCTGTGTGTATAATTGAAGTCAGATAAAAATGCCTTAGGAGTTGCAAACATGTAGATTTCCTGTTCTCTCCCACGGATGCAACACAAAAGTTTCACATCAAATTATTCATTACAAGTCCATAAACCCTGGGTTACGAATCCCAATCTGAGAAACTCCTGCTCCTGAAGAATTCCTATAGTTACTAGACTTCAAACCCAATAGAGCAGCATTTGATGTCCTACTTAACATTTGCTCACCAAAAAACAGGGCAGCCTGCTGGAAAATGATTATTTTTTTTCATGTTACATATCCATCTTTGGATCTTTTAAACACAAATCTCCTCAGTGGGCCTCAAAACCAAAAGTAATTAGCCTCGCTGTTCCCATGTGTTTTGGGGGTGGACTGTATCGTTTCTATGGACAAAGACCAAATTTATTATTGACTTTAACAGGTTTGAGGAAGCAATGTACTTCTTGTACAATGTGTGCTTGAAATTACAAAAAGGAGAAATCCAGACAGATTCTGAAGTCTTTGCTTTATTTGTTTAATCACTTCCGGTTCCGGTAAACAGCGATGACTGCTGCGTGTCTTATTCCTCCGTGCAACCAGGATATCGGTGCCTGGTTATTCAAACCCTTAATGATGGCAACCCTAACACTCTATGACCGACTGACCGGCGCGGAGAAATGCGGGTCCGGTCTGACCGGTCTGAACAGCCAGGCGGGAGCGCGCTTGAGGAAAGCGTTGTGCTGCGCAGCCGCTACATGGTCTGCTACTTCCCTCCCTGCTTTTCCACTCGCTCTGTTTTTTTCACCGCCGATCTCCACACACACAACTCGCCTCCTCAACGTAACTGCTGCTTGAGAGTGAGTGCCAGGCGCTGAATGCTTTGTGGGAAGGACTAATTGCGCATGAGCGGGTCTTAAAAAAAAAGAGCCAAATAATCGTTTCAACTCGATTTACATTAGTTTGGAGATCGTTTGACCCCATAATCGTAATCACGATAAAATTTCGACTAATCGAGCAGCCCTACAGAAAATACAGACCCTGTCTATTCCAGTGCATCCTCAATACACCTGTACTTAAAATATATCCACTCAACTAAGACACATGTTAATGCCAGGTATGATCACTTTCATTGTACCAAACAACATTCCTCTTCTTAGTTAAGATGTCATGAGACTTTACCACAGGATATATTCAGTACCACGTAAAACTCACGTCATTTAAATATTTCTCTGAAAAGGTTTATTTAATCATGATAAAAGATTGGTTCAATGATTCATGTTGTCATTTTCCTTACAGCTCAAACCTGATTTAAACACAACACTACCAGTTCGACAGACAGCCTCCATCTTCAAGCAGCCGGTGACCAAGGTAACAAATCACCCCAACAACAAAGTGAAGACAGACCCCCAGAAAGCTGTGGACCAACCCAAGCAAGTAAGTCTGCGAGCAGTCCACGTGCACGTTTCAGTTCTCTCTCAGTAAAAAGTTAAACTGCATGAGAGTCAAAGGAATCAGCTTTACCTGCACATTGTAATTTGAGTCATTTCCTCAGAGTCGAAAGCCTTGCGATTTGTCAGGACTTTCTTTTTAGTTTTGAAGGGTGAATTTGCCCTGAAGCAGATATCTGTATACATTTCACAAAAAGCATTATTTCAGTTTGGAGAACATTGTGTTAAAACTTAACAAGGCCCTTTGTTTTCTTGGTTTGCTTCAATCTTCAGCTGTTCTGGGAGAGGAAGCTGAGCGGCTTAAATGCATTTGATATTGCGGAGGAACTGGTGAAAACTATGGATCTTCCCAAAGGTTTACAGGGTGAGAGTAACAGCCATCATGACTGCCATGTATAATTCAAAATAAAAGAGTTTTCTACAAGCTTAACATATCCCTCTGCTTTTGTTTTTACTGTCCTTAGGTGTTGGGCCTGCATGTTCAGATAAAACACTGCTTTCTTCCATCGCCAGCGCGCTGCACACCAGCCCTGCACCCGTCACCGGACAGCTCACTGCTGCGGTGGAGAAAAATCCTGGAGTGTGGCTGAACACATCCCAGCCTCTTTGTAAAGCCTTCGTAGTGACTGATGATGACATCAGGTAAGAGGTTCACATGTGCAGCACAGCGGTACCATAATCGATCTATATCAAGTAGATGTTTTTATCAGTTGGTACCAGTGGTGCAGGAAGTACTCAAACATGTACTGAAGTAGAAAATACATTAAAAAAAATTGTACTCAAAAGTACCTCATTATTTTTGTAATGTAAGGTAAAAATATATTTCAACTCTTTTCTAAGTAAATAGGCTTTCTAAATATACTTAAATATTCAGAATAAAAGTATTTGACAAGTGTGACCCCCATAGTTCACTGTTTAAATGCGATCTTCATAAATTCTGGATACCAAGTGTCTGCCCAATGTGTGTCTGCCCCAAACCTGAAGCGGCGATCCACCACAATAAAATAGATTTTGCAGAACATATCATGGTGATAACTGATTTGAATATAATCAAGTACATAGTCTGACTGGCTGTGGAAGACATCCACTGGGCTCTTTTTGTCCTGTCTTGCTGCTTTAAATCTGGTTCAGTGTGGTGATTGTCCCTGCTGTCACTCAAACCAAAACTTAAGGCTTAAATTGCCCCATCTGTTTTGGTTTAAATCACATCCCGGCAAAACAATCGAATAAATAATGTGCATAGTGAATAAAAACATGAAATGGCTATATACATGCAGTTCATATGACGATGTTGTTAAAAAAATCCTTTTGCTCCTCCAGTATTTCCCATGATGGGTTTGTAGTTCCTTGGTGCTAGCTTTAATTTATTTATTCTTATTTATTACAGGAAGCAGGAGGACATGGTGCAGAGTGTGAGGAGGCGGCTCGAGGAGGCTCTCATGGCTGACATGTTGGCTCATATAGAGGACACCACTGCAGCCGCAGCAGCAGCAGAAAAAGTAGAAGAGAAGGTTGAGCAGGTGGACAAGGAGGAATCATAGCCAAGGTACGCTAATGATCAGTGTGTAGCTGCCATCATCTTTTTATTCTCTATCCATTTACAGACTTTGTTAATCTTGCACTCTAAAAAGCTTAAGTACTCAGCTAAACCTGTAACCTGTCTCTTTCTCATCTCTCCTACAGGCCCGACGTGATGTTTGCTGGTAAACTTGTTTTATTTTCCCGAAATATAAATTTTTTTATAAATGTTTACATGAAGTAGACCCTAAGCAGAAGTTCTGCAAGTTTGTTAACATACACAAAAATCTGTTTCTTTTCTTCTTTTTTATATTTGACTATGTAACCCTGAAAGGGTACTTTGAGTTTAAATTTGTTACCTCTGTATGACAGTTTTTGGATGGTGCTCAATGCAGTGTTACACTCAGTTAACAGCTGTTCAAGCTCAAAGTTAAAAACACAAACCTGATGTATGTGAATGAAAAGTGTGTGTGTGTTTGTGTGAGAGATGTATCAGTTCATGTTCAGAACCTCAAATGTGTTCCTTTTTTAACTGTTCAAGAAGCATATGTTGCTCTTATATTTGAACTCTGGCACTGTAGGTAGTGTTTAGTAAGTTGCAGTATGTTTACATGCACGCAGCCCTCGTGTGGCTGTGAATAATCCTATTGAGCTCATTTGATAAAGGTTTTACAGTTCAAAGTGCTGTTATTTGCCATGATAACCTGTGTTTACATGGTTTATAAAGTTTATGTCTGGGGTGGGCCCTTTTCATTTTGAGAAAATCCATCAAGAGGCATACTAAATGATTGAACGCAAATATCACACTAACGCCTCTGATGTCAGATGGTAGTGAACATGCAACTCGCAGCCGGGTTTTTAGGTTTGAAACAGTTAGTCTTGAGTCTTTGCCAGTTTCAGCTTTGAAAACGCTGCTCTCGGCCACATGTTGCCCAAACAGAGACGCAATCGTCACTACATGTCTGCTCAGAATTAGGTATTTCTTCAGGACGCACATACAATTTATAAAACTCCCGCAGAAATTGTGGTGGCTCTTAACTCATTGTTGCTTTGTAGTTTTGATAATTTTATGTTATAGGTCGTCAGACACATCAGCTGGCTCCACATTAAACAGCCTAGCGAATGTGATGTTTGTTTACCTTTCATGTTCTGTAACAATGATCAAACGCCTGAAGGAGGTCTGCAGACTCTCCAGCGTATTCAGATGTCCTAGCATAGCAGGAAAGTTCACAGCGTTGCCCCCTTTCTAGTTGCAGTTACCACAGCTGTAAGTGCCCCATGTTTAAAAGCAAGGAGCTAAGAGGCTGGTGGGGACTTTGGAGTTTGAGGTTGTTGGTAATGTCTGCCGTGAAGGCCAGATCACTTTGCAGCTTGCTATTACTCAGTTGCACGACAGGTTTTCCCTTCTTCTCCATGAGGTGTTTTACTTTCTCCCTGGCAGTGATGGCATATTACCTTGATTCAACCGTCGCACGTCTCAGGCTGCATTAGTAGGCTCTTGAACTGGCAGCTGTACAGCCCTCGTGTTGTCATAATACCAGTGTGATGCAGGGAATATGACTGATGTGTTTATAATTGAGACAGCAGCATACATCTAAGTCACTTTCATTGATACTAAGATTATTTAATGTTTTGACCACGAATTCCCTGCCGCCATGGCTGAGACTCCATTTGCAACAAGGTCCCTTTTAAAGTTTAGGGATCTTGTTGCAAAATCAAGACCGTATTAAAGTCAATCCCAACCTATCATAGTGCTGTGCATGGCTTCCTAAGACAAACAGTCCTCCCTCACGTCCTAATCAGCAGCGATCCCACGCACAAAAATGTGTTTGTTATGTCTGTTGTTTCATCGCAGGCCAGAGAGAAAAAACTGGGAGTTTCTTGTGCTGGCTTCAAGTGTTTTTTTTTAAATATACATCTTGTGCCATATCAGTAATATGTTTTGCATAGGCTTTTTTCAACAAACTGGCAAACTGGAATACTTTATTTAGCAATTACCTTGTTCACCACAAAATCTGTCTGTCACTTTCATGTGAACTCTGCTCAAGAGTGTTTACTTTATCAAAGAGCTTTTGTCCTTGCAACTCTTCTAGTCAAACATGTTTCCAACTGTTATGATGCTCGAGATCAGAATTGTTAAACATTGAGAATTGACCCCCCATACTAAACACACCTGTTTGTCTATTCACTTCAATTTTTTTTTCCATTTCTCCTGGAAAGCATCTGCTTTTCTTGAGAGTTGCCATGATGCTTGTCAGCAATGATTCGTAATATTTGTGTCTCGGGGTGTGTCTGGGACCTGACTGGTATACAACCAGAAGTGGCCAGACTGAAGGACACAATATTCTGCTATTATTTTTGTTTTATTGAAAGAAAAAAAAAATTTAGTTCCCTTTTTAAAATATTTATAAATTGTCCGACGGGCTTATAGGGCTCGGAGGCCGTAGGTCCCCCACCCCTGGTTTAAGCCATGTTATTTGTTCTGACTGAAAAATTGTCAGTATTGTTTTGCCATGTTTGATTTTATTCAGTAAATGAAAATGTGTGTACCGTAAGAAAATACAAAACAACAAATGCAACGCTCATGTACCTCATAACCTGGTGTACTGTACCTCATTACAAGATTCATTTTTGTCTCTGTATCACTGTGACACTGTTGAATAAATACAGCTGTTTTGTTATTGGTGTGTGGATCAGTTATTACCTCAGCAAAGAGGTCATTGATTTGTTTATGAGCAATTTATTCAAGATCAAATTAAAAATCTGGATCTTGTGAATTTAAATGTGGTTTCACTGGGTGTGCTTTACTGAGTGATATTTATCTCCTATTACCTTCCATATACTTTCAAGGCTGAGGAAGATGGATTCTCATTTTAGGCTGAAGGGTTGTTTTTCTTTAAAGGTCATTGCATTATAAAGCCTGTCAGAAAATGATGCCCATGTAAACTTGTAAATTGAGGACAAATAAATCCACAGCCTTCAGACACAGGCAAGATGAGGCAAAACAACAATGTGTCTTTTTAATTGTAAATTCTCTTTGTGTTGCCCAACAGTGATTTTGGCACAAATCAAGAAAGGGATCATCTCGCAAACTCATTCTCCTCTCGAATTGCTCTTAAAAACACATATTTATAAATGTGCTTTTTGAAAATTCGGATCTTGGCAAATATTTTCTTATTTCTACTCTTCTCATCTGAAACACGTTTTATTTCTGCATCCGTGCTGTGATCCATCAGATTGCGTTTTGAAAGGTGCTATATACTACACCTATGTACTACAGTTTATTGTTATTATCGTTACACAACTCTTTGTTGTATCGGCATGTGATTATAGACATAAACCTGACATATAACTGATCTTTTTTACTCAGACACTAGAACGGTCGTTGCTTGGGGTTATTTATCTGTAATTCTTACGTTTTGACATGAAATAATTGCCCATCTGAGATCTTTTAATGTGTACATACATGCACACGCACAGACTGTATGAGCATCCTCCAGTGCAAGAGCTGGAGCAGACAAAACATGTCATTGGGAGCCATGATGAACACACCCAGCCGTGAGCACAATTTATCGGGACCCGCACCAACAAGAGAGGGATCGAACACCAGCGTCCCGCAGACACAATGGCTGTGACAGTGGCTTTGGGTGGATGCTGCTCTCCTCCTGCTGCATGTGGCCTTTGAACCCATTGTTGTGTCGCGGGTGACGTCAGTGCCGTGTGCGGGAGACGGAGCGGCGTGCGCCTGGCGAGACAAAGGCGGCGGAGCGACTGGGGTCAGGCAGCAGCAGCAGCAGCAGCAACAGCAACAGCGGCAGCGGCGGCAGAAGCAGCAGCACCAGCATCGCAGAGCCGAGAACCACTGCTTTATTTTTTAACTAAAAGGTAACTGCTCCCCTCCAGCCGCTGTGTCCCTGACGGTGAACCGCGCGAGGAGCCAGAGACTCTGACCGGGGAAAAGGCTTCTCTCTCCAGACAGAAAACAACACAACGGTGCCCGTTCTTAACCGTTTTTCTCCTACGCCCCCCCCCGTTTAGCTAGTTAGCTAACCCGCTAGCTCCCCTAGCGCCGCTGAGCTCCGGTCTCCTCCTCCTGCTCCTTCCTCTGGCTGCTTCTCATCTTCCCCCCACGAGAGCTGGACCGCAGCCGAAGACAGGAGCCCGTCGACAAAGGCAAGAGAAAGTAAGTTCGTGTGGTTTCAGCACTTGTTTAATTTAGAAAATTGAGCTCGGCTGCCTTTGAGAAAGAGCCCAAGTTGGACTGACAGCGCGGAGCTAGCAGCTAGCTGCGGTGCTCCCAAACAAAGGGGTCGGCAACGTGACTGAGTGCCGACTGTGTGGAGTTAGCCTGATAGCTTCGGCTGCTGGAGCTAACAACAGCCCCTGTCCTCGTTTCATTTACATATTGCGCTCACACAGCAGCAGCTACAGTTAGAAACACAAAGGGGGTTCGTGTCGGTGTCTGGAGGCAGTTTGTTGACTTGTGTCAAAGCAGGTTTAGCTTTATTCTGGGAACTCGAGCAGCCCGGATGGTCTCAGTTGTCAGACAAGAAGCAACAACAGACAAAGCGAGGCGCCCGAATCAACACTACTCCAGTCTGCTGGTGTCTGTGAATGATCCGCGGCTGCACGCTCCTGCCCGCCAGACTGTTATTAAAGAGAAACTAAACTCTTAACTTATTATTCTTATTATTTTAGTTTTTTTCAGGTGAAAAGAGATCACTCCCAACAAACAGGCATCCGTGATCTGATGTGAGATCCACGGAGAGACTATGCCTAGCCCTTTATTCCACCCTGAGATTTTGGACCACGACATGGTGATCAGCAGCCAGCACAATGGGATCGGTCTGACCCGAGAAACGGACCAGGAGCCCCGGGACGAGGACCACCAAGAGGCGCTCCGCTTCGCCCTGGACCAGCTGTCACTCATGGCCCTGGAGAAAGTGGACTGTGGGGGCGGACTGGCCGACTCTCTGGACGGGACCTCGGGTCCCCCTTCTGAGGGCTGCAACGGCGTCGGTGGAGGAGGCTACATGGACCTACAGATGCTGGAGCATCCCGGTGGGTCGCGGGACTCGCCCTCGTCCTGCTCCCCATCCCCGGAGTACTATGGCTCGGGCGGGTACCACATGAGCGGCTCACACCCCATGCTCCACGGGGAACAAAGCTCTGTCCTCTGCAGCAGGAAAAGAAGTGTCAACATGACTGAATGTGTGCCTGTGCCCAGCTCCGAGCATGTGGCTGAAATCGTAGGAAGACAAGGTAAGATGAGTGTGTGTCTTTGTGTTGTTGTTGTGGTGATGATACATTGTGTATGTGCAGCTTGTCGCGGCAGCATGCAGCCTGGTTCTTTGTTTGGGTGGCTCCTTGTTTTGGAGGGGGAAGAGGGGGGTGTCTGTGAAGTTGAATTAGCCTGCGCTCGCTGCTCGGCTCTCCATGCAGCGAGTGTCTCTAACGTCACAATACAGCGATCACTCCTTTAAAAAGCCAAACCTGCTGTATTTAGTGCTTTTTAGCGATATTCAGACAATGCGTTGACAAGAGAGTGTGGTTGGGGAGTAGGAGGGAGGGAGGGGGAGGGGTGGAGGAGGGTCAGACAAAGCGGCAGATTGTCGGGAGTCTGGACATGTCTAGCTGCCTGCACCTAACAAAGGAAACACACCGAGACCTGCTCGTTCAGCCCTCCACGCAGCAGAGGAGGCCGATTTTAGCACTGAGCTCATTTTCACAACTCTGTGATACGTGTGTCAGATCTTTGTTGTGTGAGCTGAGCAGATTTAGGCAGAACCACCAACACGGGACTGGGCGGTGTTACGCCCTGCACCCAGTCTGCTGCCGCTCGTCTCCGAGACGCAGCCTTCATTTCTCCCACTTCACGCGGCTCTATTGTTTCTCGTCCACACGCGCACCACTCTTTAACCACGGCCCGGGCTGTGGGGCTGTGGTTTTACCTGTGGCGGCCGCGGCAGCCTTATGGCATTGTTCTCTTTGTTTGAAAAAGCCATGCTTTCTGCTTCCCACAATGACATCACACTCCGTGCGCCCGATTGGTTGCCGGGAACCGAGCGTCCATATTTAAAGAAACAGGAGCACACGGGAGGAGGCGCTGCTGGAAGAGGCGACATGAGTTGACACAAGCAGTGCAGCAGCCATTGAACACTTTGTGTATATATATATATATATATATATATATATATATAGTGCAGACATGCTGCTTTCACTGGCTCTGATAACAGAGCTATAGGATAATTCTCGTGTTACAGCAGCAATGTTTTAAATACAACAACAGACCAGCGGCACTACATTTAAATATGTTTATATAATATATTCATATGATTTGATATATTTGCAACATGACAGCAAGATATGGACAATCCTTGCAGAGTGATTTAACTGTAAATTCACACATTTGAATATGATTAGTCTTGATATTAAATATGACATCTGAAGGGGTTCCACCTCAGTTTTTTTCTAAACTGATTTATACACAATGGATTCCAGTGCACTGATTCACTCTTTGCCCACTTTTTCACACAATCCCTCTTATTTATAGGCGCAGGCAGGCTCAAACTATAGTCCTTCAATACACGTTTGTTTTTGGTCTCAGCGGTTTTTAACAAGGTTTTCATTCAACTTTTCATTTTAAAGGCTGTGGTTTATTGCTCTGTTGAACTCTGCTGCTTAGAGTTGAGAAGTCGATTTAATGCCCAGTTTGTTTTAGTGAGGGGAGATTAAATGCAAACAATAGCATCACAAACTACTGCATCAAAATCACAAAAACCGGACCTTGCAACCTCAGTGAAAATATTTGTTGCAGAGCTCTTGTATCCTTTTTAATAAAGTATTAATAAACGCTTTGTTTACCCACACCTGGGGTTATTTTAGTGTTTTTCTGTTTAACTAATTTGTGCTGTATCTCTCGCCATCTTCTAGGTTGTAAGATCAAGGCCTTGCGTGCCAAAACAAACACCTACATAAAGACTCCAGTGAGGGGCGAGGAACCCGTCTTCATCGTTACAGGGCGCAGAGAGGATGTGGAGATGGCCAAACGTGAAATTGTCTCTGCGGCCGAGCATTTCTCTATGATCCGGGCGTCCCGCTGCAAAGCTGGCGCACCCGGAGGAGGAGGAGGAGGAGGAGGAGGGTCTCTTCCTGGACCACCACACCTCCCAGGACAGACCACCATACAGGTACAGAAACCCCTGGGACTTAGTTATCCTCCTCCTTTAATTTTGTCTTACTCTTACCAACTAAAGAAATGATTTGATGTTTGTTTTATTATCATCTCTACAAAGTCAAGTTTTAGTTTTTCAGTCATTAACGTCTCCTTCCTTATGTATCGTTGATCCAGGTGAGGGTGCCCTACAGAGTGGTTGGTTTAGTTGTTGGACCAAAGGGAGCAACTATCAAACGCATCCAGCAGCAGACTCACACCTACATCGTGACACCCAGTCGAGAGAAGGACCCCGTGTTCGAGGTGACCGGGATGCCTGAGAACGTGGACCGAGCGAGAGAGGAGATCGAGACCCACATCACCCTGCGGACTGGAACCTTTGTCGACCTGCAGGGAGACAATGACTTCCACTCCAACGGCACCGATGTCAGCCTGGAAGGCCTGGCCGGTCTGAACGGAGGGCTGCCATCGGCTCTGTGGTCCAGGGCTAACAACCACCATTCTGGCCCTCCTCCCCCTCCATCCTCCCCTCCTTCCACTGCTCCCATGTCCATGCACCACTCCTCCAGCCGAAAGGTGTCCTCCTCATCCACCTACCAAGCGCACAACGGCGGTATGAACTCGGAAAGCTTCAGCACCGCCCGTAAAGCCAACGAGGGGGGCAGTCCCACTAGCCCTTTTAGCACAGGCTCCAGCAGCACAGGAGGAGGGTTCACGTTCGGGGGTGACTCCACCCCGGGGCTGCCCTCCTCAGATGAACTGGGCTTTGAGTTTAGTGCTGCCAACATCTGGGCTCCTTTTGCCAATGGTGGAACAGGCAATAAGACAGCCGGCTCCTCCCAGCAGCAGCCTCTACGTCGCAACAGCAGTGGGCTCAGTGGCGGCGCCATCACTCCACGATTGTCTCCAACTCTGCCTCAGGACGCAGGTGTGGGCCCTCTGGATCACCCCCTGGCCCGTCGTGCACAAAGTGACCCCCTCAGCACTCTCTCCTGGCTCCAGTCAGGCAGCGCAGGAGGCGGCTCCTTCTCTGGGGCATCCAGCTCCAGCTCCGGGGGCTCGTCCACAGGTTACTCCTCCTGCTCGGCCTCCTCCCTGCCCGGCGGCTCCCCAACTGACTCCGAAGGAGGCAGCAGCGGCGTGGGCCTCAGCTCTGGGATCCTGAGTCGACTGAAAAGCGGCTCTGGGGTGGCGGGCCTGGTCGGCGTCGGCCCCGGGGTCAACAGGGACTGCTTTGTGTGTTTTGAGAGCGAGGTGACGGCAGCCCTGGTGCCTTGCGGCCACAACCTGTTCTGCATGGAGTGTGCCGGGCAAATCTGCCAGTCAAGTGAGCCGGAGTGCCCTGTCTGCCACATCCCCACCACACAGTGCATCCGCATCTTCTCCTAAGAGATCGGGGGTGTAATAAGAGGGGTGGGGGGCAGGAAGAGGACTGGGTGGGGCACCGGCTGTGGCAGAGGCGATGGAAGGATTCACACTAAGACACTTCACACACATGACGGACCATAATAAATACATTAATAGAGATGATGATACTACGCAGATGTTGATTTATTACTGATATCTGTCAAGATGAATAATAACAATAATAATAATGACTGACTTATTTTAAGAGTGAAGTTACTAGAAACTGGTTTGCAGCCATCGGGGCTCGGACAGTCTCTCGGCGGTGAACTTTATGGAAGGAACCTAGTGTCTTATCTCTCTTCAGGCCTTCATTTGGAGCCGGAGCAGCGTGCACCACTGGCCGCCGGTCCGTCTCCACATTTCTTCATCCTGGCTTCTTCACATCTCTGCCTGCTTTCTCTCTCACAGCCTTTCCTTGTGACACTTTTGTACTTAACAGATATTTTTCGATGAAGTTGTCACTGAGGCCTGCACTTTTCTACTCCTTATTTTAATGTTCAAGACAGGACTCAAACGGTTGCAGCAAATGCCCCCCCACCCACCACCACCACCACTCGATTTCTCCTCCGCTCTCATTCATGCTGTTTGTGACACGAAGCGGGGGGGTGGCTGTTATCCTCTTAAGCTTGGGACTTTGACAAAGGTCGGCATGTAGGCAGGCACCTAGCGGAACAATGCGCCCGAGGAACGCCGTAAGGATGAATTCCTTGTTTCTAGTTGTCCCAGAAGAAAAATTAGCCATCAGTGATGCCAAATGATGCTATAAATAGACGTCTTGTTGTTCTTGATCAAACTCAATAATGTGTTGAATGAATTTGGATGAGTCTGCCCCACGTTTCAAATGTGGCCGCTGCATCGATTAATTTGATCCTCTTGAATAAGTCAGAAATGAACCATTAGTGATAATGAAGGCATGTGTCTGAGGTCTGTACAATGGGCTGCCTGACAATCACTTCACCTCTCTCTCTCTCGCATTACACATGTGCGAGTATCGCCCGCTCATGCTGTTCTTCACCTCTGCGTTGTTATGCCCCCCCCCCCCCCCGCTCCACTCTCACTCCTATAGGAAGCCGAAGCTCTGATCCATCCACACGGAGACCCTTTCCTCTCACATCCTGTCTGTTACACTCGGATCGACTCATTTCGTGTTTTCTACTTGTGTTTGACTCTTGACTGTGGAGTGTGTGGCTCACAGACATGTTTGATCTCTAGGATCAGATAGGGCTTTTCTGATGTCACACGTGAATGTTTTTGTCCAGCTTAAGGAGAGACGTTCGCTCCTCCCACATGAAACAATAACAAGGGGCTCGAGTTGAAGCATTTTTTTTTTTTCATGCACTGTAATCCTCAGCCCCTCTTAAAAAAGTAAAATGTAAAAAAAAAAAAAAAAAACAACTAAAAAGCCAAAAAGAAACAGCTCTTACTGTTTTTGTTAAGTTTTGGTCTTCCACCCCACTTTCACAGCAAAGCTGTATGGCACTCTCTCAGATGACACACTGTCATGCTCATATAGCGCTGTACTCCTGGCCAAATGTAGTGCACTATATGGTTAGCTGTTTGCGGTTTGTCCTGTGTTTCATAGCATTACTGGGTAACTCCGGAGGCAGTCGTGTTCTGTTTTTGTCTTTGTGTTTTTCAAGAGTTTGCAGTAACTGCCTCCTATAGTGTTAATACTGTACGGACAATTTGGTACGTTTTTGTGGCCCTTCCGAACATTTCATGGAATCAGCTCATTCAATGAGACAAGCCATGACGATTTAATTCAAACGACACACACCTAATTCTTAAGGGCTTCCTCTGACACGCACACACACATACACACACTCAATCAATCACATGTTTCACGCAGTAGGAAAAGAGTCAACGTATCTTTTATGGCAGCTAGTAGCTAGGTCATCCAGGGCTTCCAGACACTCTGTGTTCAAATCCCAGCAGCTGCAGAATGTTTTGCTTCTTATTCCGCTGGTTTTTCTTTGATTGTCCCTTCACAGTCCTCACATTCAGATCCTGTCGATAGAGTACAGGGCAACGCAGTCACAGTGCGTCCTGCTCCCCAGACGTGCTCGCAGATCAGGGCGGGGTTTTTAATACCAAGGGAAAAAGGGTCATCTGTAGAGTAATAATTGGTGAAAACGGGAAGTAGCTGCTGTGCTCTGGTGCTCCAGCCAGCGTGACCTTCAACTTATTTGCTGTCTTGACGGTCTGTGTGCTGCTTGGGTGACGGGGGCAGTGGGAATCTAATAAGCAGCTGTCCTGGTCGAGCGCAGCAGATAATTCATTTAGACTCACACATGTAGAAACAAATCGGCCCAGGAGCTGAACTGGTCGTCTGCCTGAAGGTTATCCCTCGGTGCTTCGGTGCAACTCCCTACTGAACGCCGCTGGTAGTTGTAGTGGGAGAGTTTAGGTTCTGTGAAGAGTGTCCTGCAGCGTCCCACCATAGACCCGACAACCCCTGTTTCTCATGCTCGGCGAAACCGGTAACCCATCCCCTCGCTGGTCTCTGAAGTCGAGCCCCTGTGTCTGAGTGACCAGATCAGCTTCGACCGCTGCGTGCGTCTGTTGAGGCCGACCTCGAAGCCCTTCTCCAAACTGTCCAAGTCGCCGTGTTAAAGAAATAAAATGTGTTGTGTTTTTTTGCCAGATGGGTTTATTGAGATCCCTGGTGCTGCACTGGGACGTTTCTGGCCAATGACAGAATGTTAGGGTTTTAATGTACAGTAGATTAATTGTTTTTAAAGAAAAAGGTACCATTTTTTTTTTTCAGATTGACTGCTGATTTTTACTTTTTTAGCCAAACGTAACCCCTCCCCCATTTCCTTCCTAAAGGTTTGAAAACAGGGTTTCCTGAGGCATGCTAGCCAGTGACCTCTGACCTTTTTTGTGATTAGAGGGGGGATGCTAAGAGAGCTATGCCAGTAAGGGGTGACACACTCCCCTCCAGCCTCCGCTCTCCTATTTTTGCTTTAAGTCTCTTTTGTATGCAGAACCAAAATGTAAAACGTCGGCTAACTAGGTTTCAGTCCTGACCTGGGCGTGTGTGCATATGTGTTTGTGTAAATACCCTGAATACAATCATTGGGATCTCGTTTTCAAAGGCAAAATGACTTAATTGAAGATAAGTGTAGTTTCTAAAGAACATGTATCATTATTTGTAAGTTAACCATCTGCATGTCTTCAAGCCAACTGGCTAATAATTTTTAAGATTTAAAAGAAAAAAAACTTTTTATACATTTTATTTTTTACAATTTATTTGCTAACCTAAATATCCCAGACAATAATGTGACCCTTTTTATTACTTCAAATTTATTTTTATTTTCCATTTTTTATTTTCCTTATTTCCTGTGTACTACATATAGGCAATTTATAACAATGAGAAAACTATTGAAGAAATTTTAAAATTGAAATATATTTTATTTGAAAGTTTATGGACCTTTTAACCGTGACCCGGGAAAATTGTATAATCATATAATTTGAGCTGACTTGACGGTTATGAGAAATGTATCAAGAGTTTTATTTTTTATGCTTCTTTAATAAAGTCTTGTTTTTGGTTTCATTTTTTACTGTAAAATAAGAAACTTGTATCTTGTGTCTTTCTTCTTTTTCTGCTGAGTGCGGCAGAGTGGAACAGCTGCTCACCTCACCACATGGTGGCAGTAGAGATGCCTGCATCAGAGCCGCAGATCACACTATGACTAATATGGGTGTGAAATCTGCAGCTCCCTTTTCAAATATTAAATGATACACGGAACCTGGATCAAACGTTCGAATAGAAATCCAGGTTTTTCAGAGCAATGCAGAAATGATGTGTTGACGTAAAAGTAATTAAAATTCTATTTGATGATTGAATTCTCTCATGAAGCCTTTGTATTGGACCAGCTTTCAGTTTTTCTCTGTTCAACATGAAAAATGGATCAAAATGATGAGAATGATCTTCCTCGGGTCATCCTGCATCCTCCACACAATCCTGACAAATAACAAATGTAGATGAAAAAATGATCTAAGGCCTTGCCCCAATATTGAGATCTTAAGCATAAGTGTCAGATATATAGAATAAAATATTCGATTCCATCAATGCAAGAGTTGGCTGTTGTATTGACTTAACAAGGGATGGAAAAAGGTATTTTTGCGATTTTTCTGACTTTCTATAGATCACATGTTTTAATCATACAGAAAAGACCTGGAAGACGAATTGATAATGGAAGTCTTTGTTAGTTAACAGCCCTGAATCTAACTAGCAATCAGTCCTCCTGGTTCAAAGCACATCTGTGCTTACTCAACTTGATATCTACTGTTTCAACACCAACAATAAAATAAAAAAACATGAACACATTCTTCTTGTTTCAATCTAGGTTTAAACACAAAAGGTTCTCGATTCCCACCGCTGCCCTTTTTCCAGCTTCTTCTCTCCTCTGTGGTCTGAGCGTCTCCAACATGTGGTTCGACTTGTGTGAAATGGTGTTGTGTGATGGTCCCCCCCCCCTTCACAGGGAGGTCAGAGGTCACACAGAACAGACCCAGCGCTCTCTGCAGTGGAAGCCAGTTGTTCCAGCTGCAGGTTTGTGTCAACAGAACACCCAGCTGTCTCCATGTGAGCGAACACAGCGTCTGGTCCAACACTGCTCTGATTCATGGCTTTTTAATATGTGGATTAAAACGTCTTTCCTTTAAAGGCTCAGATGCTTTAATTTGGTAATAACAGAACAAATACACATTCATGAACACAAACAATAATCAAAGAAGTCGTTTAGATCGTGACATAAATGTCCCTTTAATAGGAAGCAGATCACAATCAGGCTGCATTCCAGTTCCAATTCATCCTCATTAAAGAACCGTCGATAATGATAAGAAACAAATTAGAAACATCCTCGGTAGAAAATAATTCTCTCATGCGAGTTCTGTGTTCACATTCATATTGGTTACAGGAGACGTATTCACAAGCCTTGTTGGAAAACACAGACAAAGGAAACAACATTGATGAGTCATCGTTATTACATAGCTCAGGAAATCAAAAACAAGGAGAAGTGTCAAACAAGAGTCAAGTCACATTGAAGAGACACGTGCTGGCACAATAAAGTTTCCCATCATGCAATTGTAAGGTGGTTCTATTCACAAAGTGGGCATCGTTTGGTCTCAACAGAGTTGTGTCGGCGTGCATGCATGCATGTGTGTCATCGTACATGTGCCCTATTGTGCTTGAGCAGAGATGTGTTTGTGTGTGTGTGTGTGTGTGTGTGTGTGCAGTGGTGTCTGTTTGCGTAAATACATGAAGCAGGCAACCGACTGAGCCCCGAAGTGGACCTTCATTAGATTTTTTGTTGCTTTTTCGTCAAGTCTCATCTTGAGTCCTGGGATTACCTAGTTAACACATGAAGAAGAATGTAACTGCACTGTGTGTCACACTAGAAGGGGAGGAAGCCTCCTTTCAAAACGCGAGTTCACCCCTCCCCCTCTAGAAACACACACAAACCCAAGCAGGACTGAAACATGATCCATTGATTTCAGTGAAATTTGGAGGCCTCAATCAAAATGCATGAGTCAGCGAGTTCCCGAGCAGGCCTTGATTTCAGATTTGGCTGATTGGTCGATCGTAGAAAGAAAGACGGCTCTGCTGGGGATCAATAACATTCAGAAGATTTGTATTTGGTAGCATTCAACAGTATTCAGTAGAGACAACATGTGACAGGCCAGCAGAGATGTCTGACAGGAAAAGAAAAAAAAACATCCTGCAGCGTTTACTCAGTGTTACCGACATCATGAAGCTTCAGTTTCTCACGCTGAGCGCTGAGCCAGGCCGTGAAACTTTTTTTGGCGAGTGAACGATAAAGGGGATCATTGAAAGCACATGGCGAGACTGACACTTGAACACCGCCCCTGCTTGGCGGTGACTCCGATGGCTTCTTTCTCTGAGAAACAAACAAATAAACAAACATGAGCCCTGGTTCGTGCAAATTTGGTCCTGCTGAAGGCAAAAATAGCAACAGACACTTTCCTTCTCTCGTATCCAAAATATGTGAGGGAAAGCTTTTCATGAGTCCATAAAAAGAAAATATACAAGTAAAAAAAAAGAAAGGAGAAAAGAATCGTAAGTTTCCCATCTCTTGGATCTGGATATTGCAGTTGGTGCTCCTGTAGTTAAACTGACAGCGCAGACATTTTGGGGATGTAGGGACAGTATATTGCTCATAATCTCCGAGCCCATTTAGCAGGTGTGACACACAGCCCACACGCACGCACACTCACACCTTCACACACGTGCACACACACACACTAACAAAAGACACAGCAGTGTTCACACAGGGTTCTTTTAGTGCTAAAAACCACGAGTGGTGACGTACAAACACACACTATTGCCTTGAAGAGGGGGGGGGGGGGTTTGGATGCGTGTGCAGGCGACCAGGAGGAGAGTGTTCCACAGGGGGACGAGTCCTTTCAGGCTTCAGGTGGATTGTTATTATATTTTTTCAAGTTCCACGGTGTCCCTCGTGAAAGACAGTGTGTGTGTCTGTGGCAGAGCAGCCCTCTGCCAGCAGGAGCACCGACCTTGGTGCGTAAAGTCACATCCCAGTCCACGGACCCCTCAGGAGGTCATGTGCTCTCCAGGGGTCGTGGATGTGCTCGATGCCGGAGTGTTGCACCGTTTGGGGATGTGAAGCAATTAGAGATTTTTTTCTTTTAAAAAAAAAAAACACACTGTGGTCACCAGCTCGTCACCGCTCCACTGGGTTTCCTCCAGGATCACAGAGTCTCGTCGGGTCTGATCTATAAAAACGTTACGGTACCAGGGTTATATGCACCATGCTCGCACTCGCCAGTATTGGAGGCGTCCTTTTTCCTTTTTTTGTGTGTGTGGGAGGGGAGTGGTTGCCATGGTTACAGCAGAGCCAATCACAGTGTCCTGGAGTCAACATGCAGGACTTTAGTACATTACAGGACAGACTGGGAGAGATGTTTCCCCTTTGGACACTGATCTAAGGTCAGTGTTTCCTCTGTTTTGTGATCATGATCTGTGCCTGATCGTCACCACACCGTGAGGAGACGAAGCAGATGAAACAATGGGGGGGGGGGGGGGGGGGGGACACAGGCAGGCAGACGGACAGATCGTAGCAGGACGGGGACGGACCTCCTGAAGAGACAGAAGCAAAGTGCAAAGTGGTCTCTCTCAAACGATTCACACGGCCGTTGTTCTGCGCTGCGTTTTATCACATCGAACTTGACAGCGTATAAAAAGGCGCTGTAGGAAAGAGGGAGTGACGGGTGCTTGCTAATGTGAGGCTAATGTTAAACTGAGAGGTTTGAGTGGAGCTGTTGAAATATTCAAAATGAAACGGGATTCTTTAAAAACCTATTCCTCGGTGTTTGCATTGATACCATTGCTATGTAAATGTTGCATAATGTATGCAGATATATGTACAATAGAGCGTTTTCATGTGTGTGCTTGTGTGTTGCACATGGTTGCCTATCTATGTGGGTGTGACTACGACATGTGTGCATAATACTATGTCGCTCAGGTCTCTGCTGTTCTTGTGCCCACGCGTGTCCTCGCTCTCTCCTCCTCCTCCCCTCTCAGCTGCGGCCCTCCTCAGGCGAGCGCTGGTCCGACTTGAGCTTCACAAACTCCTTTGCCACATCGTCGTTGTTGCGCTGAGAGAGGATGCGCAGCACCGTCAGGCCCGTCTCGTCCATGTGGACCCGTCTTCCCAGCGGCATCCAGCAGGTGATGCTGCTCTTGTTGGCTATCTCCTTCACCTGCAGCAAGGCCATTCCCACGGTGCGGTCCTCCCGGGCGAAGCAGTAGTCCTTCACGCACACCTGCAGCTCGTAGCTCTCGGGACCCACCTCAGTGCCGAGGGAGCTGAAACAAGACAAGTAGAATTACCGCCATGTGGTTGTTTGTCTCTGTAACCACTGCAGCTTCAGATGACAGACATTTTATGTCTAGACTCGTATGAGGTAACTGTGACCTATGAGCACTGAAATCTATTGAACTCAATGTTTGAGTCTAAGTTAAATTGTACTTGTTTCACACCCAGATATAGGTGGGTATTTCAGAATGCAGGAAATCTGCTGAAAATGAGATTGACTTCTTTCCCATCGTCAGTAGAAGTTTGTTTTTCCCCCAGTGCGTCATGTTCCATATCACGAAACACTGAGAAGTGAGGCGCTCTCTCATCTCACTGAATGAGCGAGTTCATCCAGGTGTCATGTTTCCAACACTGCTGATTGGAGCGGGAGCTGATTTATTGCAGTCATTTGAGGCCACTGTGACCTTGATCTTTGACCTCTGACCAACTCAATCTGATTAGTTCACATTTGAGTCCAAGCTGATAGGGTTAGGGTTAGATATTCCCTCGAAGCATTGTTGAGATACTGCGTTCACAAGAATGAGACAACCCAGAAACATAATACAAATAGAAACACTGGTGGATCTGGATCATCTGGTCAAGCCTTCTCTGAACCACCTTAATGTGTCTCAAACAGAAGTGAAGCAGGTGGAGTGGGTACTCACTACTGGAAGCTCTCGCTGAACTTTGGAGACCAGCAGTTGTTCTTGGACTTGGTGGCAAATTTCCTCTTCTTGTCACTGAGGTGAGGGCCGATGATGTAAACCTCCACGAAAGGCCTGAAGCCCTGCGCCCTCCACTTCAGGTCATTCGCAGCCACCACTGGAAAACAAGGGCACGTCAGGTCCGGCACAGAGGGAAGTTAGGAGGAGGCGGAGAAGAAGAACAGATACAGACACATAGCTGACAGATGATAGAACAAAGGACACTGATGAGGACTGTTCTCTACCTTTGACGTTGATCTTGTGTTCTCCATTCGGTTGCGGTAAGATATCCACGGTCATGATCACTTCGCCAACTGAGTCCACTCCAGATGCTGTAGAGACACTCAGTGAGGGACTGATCATGTGTGTCTGTGTGTGTGTATGTGTGTGTGTTTACATTGTGCCCATTTGTCTTTGGCCTAAACCTGGGTTTTTTGCTGTTTGCAAATAAGTATAGCTGAGACATACAACTTAAAGAGCTGGGATCAGCAGATTGTGAACTATTTTTAAACCTGCAGAAACTCACACACGTTCTCTGTGATCATCAGATGAGCCGTGTGTGGCTGGCTAAAGCAGCTTGTGTGCTTGCTCTTATTCTAAGGAAATGGCAAACTGTAATGTAGTAAAAGCTGGTAATTCATTCTGTACACTAAAGACACTTGATGAGAGAAACAAAACTGTGACACAAGTTTTTTGGAGTAAAAAGCTCTTGTTTCATTCGCCGGAAAAAATCTCTCAGCATCCACTTGATCTGGGGGACATACAGACTTTACATTGCAACACTGATGAATCGTACCTTTCTCTGGCGGCGTGTCTTCGTTAGCCGAGTACCTGACCCCTTTCCCTCCGTGGACTGAAGAGACAGAGAGCAGCATTAAAAGATGAAAATACAGTTCTACAGAGTGAGTCATGGATACTGGTTTGAACACCAGGCCAAGTAATGTGTAAAATGTATTTTTCATTTTCTTTATCTAACTAGATATACAGTATATATAAATGCAATGCAGTATTTTTGCTATAACTCAGTGAAGCAATGGATTAAACATTTCTCCCAGCACTGTAAGCAAGTTACTCTATTTAATCCCTTAATCCCATTTAATTCCATAAACCGTACTAACAGTGAGAATAAGCACCAGAGCTCTTTGACTGTGCACTTGTGTGAAACTATTTGAACCTGCTCTGTGACTGTGTGTATGTGTGTGTGTGTGTGTGTGTGTGTGTGTGTTAGGAAGATTAAAGTTTTACCCTGAGCATTCTGCGAGAGGACAAACTTCCTGATGAGTTTGTCCGTGGCCTGTGTGTACAGAGACAAGGCGTAGCGCAGGGACTGCAGGTCTGGACTCTTCTCCAAGAAGGTTTTCTTCAGGCCCACTCCACCAGCATGAAAGTATTGCTGCGTAAACAGATGCAGACTTATTAGAGTGGAGATGAGGAGAGAGACACACAGAGAACATCAACATAGAAAACGCTCAAGTTTGACTGGTTTGGAAACTGGTTTGGAAACTGGTTTGGTAACTCAAACATCTCTGAATCTGCACTAATGTAAAGCAAACAGCTATGTTGGTGTTTACATACCGACAGACTGAAGCTAACAATAATATATTAACACTCTGATGTTTAGAGAGTTAGAACCATTGGACAGTGGACTGTTGGGCCTTGGCGGAGGTTGATGGTGTTATGTTGGTGTAACAGACAGCACAATACCTTAATGGTGTCCAGTGCCAGCTCTATAACTGCACACTGTTTAGGAGTCAGAGCTTTGGCCTCCTCTCGCCCCATGTGCTCCTGCAGGACAGATCAAACACAGGAGTCAGTCAACACTTCATATTTGTGCTGTTCTGTCACTGTTGCTGCCTTATATTTCCATCACCTTGAGTTTAGAAAGCTGGCCCAGCTCCTTGGCAGCATTGAAGATCATCTGGGTGCCCTGCTGTGGAGAAGACGGACACACCGACGCGTGAGTACAGTCAAAGTGACATTTAAGAGATCAGGTGGTTTGTAAAGTGGGAGGTGAGTTCAGGAGGTGAAGTGAGAACAAGCAGCTGCAAACACAAGAGATGAGTTTGAGGAGTGAACGGCAAAAGAGTCAAACCACAAACGCTACACTAAATTTAGTTTTCGCATATAAACTTGAGTGAAAACTAAATGGAAAATATATTTTGAATGTCTTACGTTGTCACCAGTAAACTGTGCACCTAAAATCAGGTTGTAATGCACTGATAGTGGTGTTACGGCTCCTGTTGAATAAGTGTCATGTCATGCTCACAGAGGCTTCAAACACACACACAGATACACACTAACATAAGCACACTCACACTCTCACATACTTACTTTAACCTATGAAAAGCAGGAGAGTAGAGAGAATGGGATAATGGCAGGATAGATGAGTTAATGTACAGTCACAATGGGAAGCAGCCATGAAAAGCAATGAAAGTCAGAAGGACAGAAGGAAATAAGTAGGAGTGATGTCTTTTTAAATACTAGAATCATTTCATACCGACTGATCCGTGAGGGTTGGAAGAACAATCGTTTTTTCCATTGTGTTCATCACCAGTTTCCACAGCTCTTTCAGCACTCTCTTCAGGACGGTCTTTTCACAGATCTTGGCAAACAGCGACAGACTGAAACACAGAAGCAGACTCTCACTTACTGATATGGAAGACACAACTAAAGCTTATATTGACCTCCATCCGGGAGATTATCTCTTCAACATTTAACTGTTTGTTTGTCTCTAAGCAAGATTACACAATAACAACTTAACCAATTACCCTGAATCTTTGCTGAAGGATGAGATGTGGGTCAGGAAAGATACGCCTTTATATCATTTTTATTTCTTTCATCTTTAGGGGACTGATATTTATGAGTGTAGGAAATCTGGGTCTAGTGAATATGAATTTGGTTTTTCGTGAGGGGACTGTGGGGCCTTTTTTGTATTTCATAATTCCAGTACCAGAATAATTCTTGATTTGTAATTGTAAAATGTTTTTAATTCACTAAATATGAGTTATAATATTTGGAAAAGCAGAAATTTGCTTAAAATCAGGAAATTTCTGATTTAAGATGAAGAATCTGATCAAAGATTTGATGAAAACCATGGAAACAAAAGTGCTGAGGTTCTCACTTGCTGTCCAGAAAGTCCATGATGGGCTGTAGGACGTTGTCGGCCTCCTGAACCACGCTGCCATTGGCTGGTACAGTCTGACCTTTGACTTGAGCCAGGATATCCCCCATCTGCCTCACGTTGTCCTCAATCTGAGGCTGGAAACTGCAACACCACCAACAAACAAACAAACATGACAATCATCCACTGGAGATGCTTGTTGCAGCATCGCATTTGTTTCCAGGCAGGGATCAACACACAAACCTGACTGCAAAAATGCGGCTGAGGTCATCCATGACGCTGTTGAGTTTGTTCTGCAGCTCCTTCAGGAAGTCACTGGCATCCAAGTTGAGCTGGAAGAAGATGGATATAATTTATACGAGAGTCATGTCATAATAGCAAAATCCCAACGATAACAGTGTGTGTGGAAACTTACATCTTTGCCTCCCATGGCCTCAAACATCTTCTCCAACTGAACCCTGAGCTGCTGGATGTTATTGATGATGATACACGGCTGAGCAGAGAGAGAGAAAAATCATTACACACAAACACACACACAAACAGAGCATTTTGCTGTAATCAATCAAGGTTCGTCCTCCTAACTTTTTTTATAGCTTCGTAGGCGAAAACACTTGGTGATGCAGGACAGGAGAAGAAGGGGATTTCAATAATTACTGCTCCTCCGAGGGCTCCTGCTCTCTCTGGGAGTGCGGCCCAATTTCCCCGAGTCTACGCCACATTCAGCTAATTACACAGTCCTAATTCACTCTGAAACACTGCAACCTGGGCACGGCTGTTACACCGAGGAGTGATTTATTGTGCTGAAATTAATCAGCCTGGCCACGTACACAAAACTGGTACAAAGCCTTGATGGAGCAGCTCAAATGAAACTATTCAGTATTATTCACTGCCCTTTATTTTTGTGCCAAGACAAATTTGTATCTGCTCCCTCGTTAACCAAACATTTCTGTCTATAACATCATGTGGTCGTCGACTTTGTGATATCTCAAACACCTACCACTTTCTCCTTCTTGACATGATTATGGAAGTCTTTCTCTATGATGTCAGCATAAGACAACAGGACATTGCCGATGGTCTGAGAGAGACAAATAAAAATAATGTTATCAGAGCATAACAAAGCGAGAAATGACATGTAATATATTTTTTAAGCAGTGATAGCTGAGGTAAAAAGTGTTTTGGGAACATTAGGAGGCCAAAGTCACCTTGGCGAATCTCTTCATGTAGTTCCCAACAATCTGCGGGTCAGGACACTCCAGTTTGCGGATGATTTCAAAGCTTTGATTGAGCTGAGAGAACACGTCCACCACCGAGCAGGAGAACAAAGCGTGCTCTGACGTTACCTGGAACTGGAGAACGAGAAGAAAGAACGGGACCAGGGGGAAAAGTATGAGAGGCCGCTTCATGGTGCTGATGTGAGCTGACTAGCACTGAAATTACCGGGAGGTTCAATTCCCACTGAGGGCGACCCCGTGGGGAAAGTTCACAGTGTTGTTACACATCACAGACAATGAAATTAGTCCCTCTTTAGCAGCAAAAGATTGTCGGGAAGGTTCCTCTGAAAGCCTTTTGTGTTAGAGCGATGGAGGTGATCAGAGAGTTATGATGAGGAGCAGTGCTCTCATTAACAGGCCGGCCATTAGCCTAAAACCGTACAGTGTTCTGGTGTATGACTGGGCCAGGAGACCGCGATTTTGCTGACACAGGGAAGCAGAAGCTGCCTCGGGCGACAGTAATTGGACCCAAAGGATCCCTGACATATGAGCCAGGAGAATCTTCAGCTGCTTTGTATCGACCTCATTGCTGCCTGGATATGTAGGCGTTAGCGTGACGAATTGTGATACGCTACATGGTGTGTGTGTGTGTGGGAGTACACATCGACTTGTGCTGTAGCATCTGCTCCTCTCTGCAGAGAAGTGTCTTCCAGTTGCCTTTGGTATCGAGTCATTATTGATTGCCTTGAGACATTCAACTTGCCCCTCTCAGCCTGGAATGTGCTGAGTGAGGAGAAATTATGTGAACTGCCAGAATCTGCATAGGAATTGCATGAATATATAGTAAAAAAAATTAAGGGTGGGGGGGTGCTGCAGGTAGGTCACATTTAAGCTTTCAGGTTGTTTTTTATGGCTGCCTCAACAGGATTGAATGGATTCATTTGACTCAAACTTTTGTCTCACATTATTTCCTTTTTCTATTTTCTATGCTTTTAGATCAACATGTTTTGAAATACTTTGTAAGAAAGCTGGAATTGGTTGTTATAGCAGTAGTTTGACATTTTGGGAAGTGCATGTATGCCTTTTCCTGCTGAAGCAACAGCAAGCACCCGTTCGCATGCCAGGAAGCATATTTTACAAGTGAAAGGTGAAGATAAAAGCAATTACCCCGTCTTTTTTGTCCCTCTCCAGGGCTCCATGAAGAAAATCTCTGGACACCTCCTCATTTTCATCCAACCACATGATGACAAATGGCTCAAACCAGCTACAGAAAGAAAAAAAGAATGTGCAACGTGAGGTTTTCGAATACTGTGGCAAACGTAGCAGGAAAAGTGTGCATGCTTTATGGAAGATACTCACGCTGGATATTCAGGAACGTGCTTCTGGAAAGTGGTCAGCTCCTTGCAGTATTCATTATAGAGCCACTTCACCTTGAAGTGCAAATTCATATAATCTGCACTTTTACACAGGCGGTTCTTCTCGTGCTCTGAATATCAAAGCGAAAGACAGGATGAAAAAAGTTCCACCTATCCACTCGTTCTTCAAATATGCTGTAGTTTACACATAATAAAACATCACTTGAAAACACACTCGTGACACAAACTAATGGCTCCTCCAAGGCCTGTGACCTCTACACAATAACTCACACATACACACAGGGACACACATACACACAGGGACACACATACAAAACTTACCCTCCATGGCATATTTCATATCTTGTGCAAACATATTCCACATGACCTCAGCGCTAATCTTGCCCACATTCAGTTCCTGGGGAAACCTAGAAGAGGCAGAACTCAGGCTTGAATCAGGCTCTATATCCATTAATTGTACATTATTTATTAACAAGACAACTCTGTAATTTTGTCCTCTGTATATTTTTAGCTGCTACAGAGAGAAAAATGCATCAGAGTAATATTAAATTACCATGAAATTGTCCTCATTGTCTCCCAAAAGAACTGAGTTCAATAAAATTCATTATCATAATATTGAATTTACAGTTTTTCTAGAAGGCTAGGATCCAAATCCAAACAACACCCACGCACCCACAAAAGCTGTAAAGAAAGGACTATACGTTCCGGCTGTGGGTACATTGCAAATGAAAATCATACACAGCTATATTGTTGTTTGTTACAGTCTGACGTTCTTAGACAAATCTTTATGTTCTTTATACTTTATCTTCTTTATTTCTGAACGAACATGACGATTCTTGTGGCTTCACAACAAACAAAGAATGTTTGTCTGACTGTTTGACATGTTTGTGTTTCTCTTGATGCTCTGACACTCTCCTCCTCACATTCTATTACTTGGTATTTTGTGCTTTAGTGTCTTTAAAGCGTAAACTGGCTTTAAAATCTCCATCACTGTCTCTACATGTTACATTAGAAGAAGTAGACTGATGTTGTGAGGAGACACTCACTGATTAAGACAAGGCGTGTAAGAGTTTTTGTCCTCTTCTATGATGGACACGATGAGAGTGATGAGTTTGGACCAGAAGTCGAGGTTCTTGATGTTGGGACCCTGCTCATCTGGAGGCACTGCCTTTGACTGGAGACAGAAATAGGTCGAGGATTCACACAGTTTTCTAACAGATGACAGCAAAGTAGAGGTGTTAATAAGTAAGAATACTGCAGTTCTTAGGCTTCACACACTCAGACTTACAGGGTCTGTCTGATATTCCCTATTGTAGAGGTCGTGGCAGTTGTTGAAGATATACTCGTAGGTGGAGTTGAGACAGGCTTTCACGCAGTCCTTCACCACCTGGCTCGCCCTCGGGGGACTCTGCAGCTCCTGGACCTGAAAGCAAATGTTACACCACATCTGGGCAAATCGAAAACTCCACAAAAAGTGTCTGTCAGAGCCACACGGTCTTGGCAGGGGGTTGTGTCTTCAGTTTGGATAGGGAAATGTTAAGTTGATTCTCAGCTTGTGCCTGAGGTGACTTTACTTAACTAACTGGAAACTAACTAACTGGTGTCTCATGGTTATCTTAAAGTAACAAGCTGGTGTGAAAAGGAAAAGAAAGAAAAGAAAGAAAAATAATTCTTACCTTCATCCTGAAGAATGTGATGCTTGTCAAGAGATCAACAGTAGACTTGAGATCTTGTAGTCTTTCAGGACTGCTGGCAGGGAAATTATTCTGAAAACAAATACACACAGCAATGATTAGAAAATGCATAAAAGGTTCACACATTTTCAGATCTCTAGAAAGACAAAGAACGTGAATGTTAGCATTTTCATCTGAGTCAAAACAGAGAAAAGACAGTCTTATACTCATGTACACACAGAAACAGCATAAACAGATGTGGCTGACATGAGTTGGTTTGCAAACAGCATCCAAGAGACTGCAGAAGTAAGTAAGTACAAACAAAATGTTTTTGCATTTGTTAGGGTAGAGAGAAAGTGTCAGTACCCGGTACATGGACAGGTCGATCCTCAGGGAGTTGTGCAGCTGATCCAGCAGTTTGACAAACCTCTCCTTCTAAGAGGAAAATACACAAAGACAGAACAAACCTCTCAGAAACAAGCCACACCCACACTGTTACTTAAGGCGGTAGCTAACAGGATGTCTGGGGGAGAAGGCTGGGCCACTTTAAACTCATTAATGTCATTTTCTGTCGGATTTATGGAGAAGGAACATAATATCAGTATTTATTATTATGTATAATAAAGTATTTCTCAGGGACTCACGCCAAAGTTTGATGCAGCAAATCTGTCTGAGGCAGACACGTTGTTGGACGACTGGGTGGTGTGGGCGTAGTAAGCGTTGATGTTGGCCAGCAGGGTGCTCATCACAGCGGGCACTCCTGGGCACATGTACTTGGACGATAAGCAGGCGAAGTGGCTGCGGGGGTGGGAGTGTAAAAAATAAGACATAATAATTTACTTCCTCTACTTCACTGTATTAATGAATAAATAAACAGCATCTAGTCATTATCTATCTAAAATCAAAAAGCTAAAGCTATTTTGGTCTCAAGTAAAACAAAACCAATTTCTCTAATTTCTGATTTAATCTCCTCCAGTTACTGTTTCTCTCAAAATTAAACATTGTGTGATGTAATAGGGACTGACGTCATGGCCTGGTAGATGGACTCTACTCCGTATCTCATGGCGAACTCGTCCACTATCTCCTGAGCCGTCTCCTCAAAATACACCTTCCAGGCATCATCTCCTTTGGCATCAGGGATTTTTACTACACCGCCGTTCTGCTCCTCAGTGGTGTACTGGAACAGATGCTGAACATGGAGAAAGGGCAGTATAAGTATATTCTTGTGTAGCGGTACCAATAGCAGTTGTGTTAGTATTAGGTTGAAGCAGTTGAAGAACTTCAATGTAAAGAAGGATCAATTTCAAATGCATCTTTCAAGACAGTTTTTTGTGATATAGCACAATGTTGGAAACAAAAATGTGTTTGAATCCAGCTTCATTCAGATTTTGCTGTTCAGCCATTTGAACAAAGCTGCCGCCAAGACTATTTCTCTGTTCTTTACCAATTTTCTGGTTGTCACTCACAATCCTGCAGGGTAACAGGATTATAATTAAACTATGAAATAGTCTATAGGCCTTCATGACAGTCTCATATGGATTTTCATATCCCCCTATACACTGGTGAAAAAGGCTCAATAAACCGAGACAAATTATTAATGATAAAGTCTCAAAGGAAAAGTACAGAAGAAAAGAATTAACTAGAACTACTGAACTAGAAATAGAGCGCTTCTCTTGCTTATTTAATGTTTTTTTTCAAGTGTAAATAATCATGAAATTTCTAGGAACTTTTCATCCAGATCAAAACAGACTGACCTCATGTAGACAGGTGTACTGGACATGGTAAGGAGCTACCGTCTCCTCCCCTTTGATTTCCACACTTATGTGCATCCGGATCGCTCCTGACACAGCAGACTTATCTGTTCTCTTGTCTGTCGAAAAAAGAAAACACGTTTTGCTTAGTTGTCTGAAATATATCTTGATCTACAGACATATTCAACAACGCGTTTCTTTTTTGCTATCTGTGACTGACGCTTATCCTCTAACTCTCCATCGCCTTTTTCTCTTATCTCACAAAACTCACCCAGATTGTACCAGACATCCATCTCCCCGCTCAGAGTGCGGACTTCAATGATGGTTTGACCCAGGAAGTCATCGCTCTCACGTTTGAACCTTTGTTTCACACGAGACTTGATGTCATCGTCCTCGTCCCACACGCGGACCTTGATGCGGTCGGATGAGTTATGGCACTCGCTTGATGAGGCAGAGACAGAAAATGTTGTCAAAGAGAAGAAGTCAACGTCTGTGCAGAGGAACAATCACGATGGTGGACTGAATGAAAAAAAGGCTAATTTATAAGTACAGTACGGTATCTTGTGATCCAAATACATAGGTATGCATAACTCTGGGTAAGATAATAAAATGGACATTAAATAAAACATTATCTTGGGAAACACCCCACTTACAAGTGGAAATTTTCTTCCCAGACAGGGTTGAGGTTGCCATAGATAGTCTTGGTTCTCTTCTTGGTCTTCCCAACTTGAACAGTGACATACGGGTCACTGGAGCCTGTTTTGTCTTTAGCCTGCAAGCCCTGAGCACACACCACTGAGGAAGAGACAGGAGACATTCAAACAAAAACCCTGGCAGCTGTCTGACAATGTACACGTCAGTCATAATAATCAGAGAAAATTGCTCGCATCAATAGTTTAACAAAGAAAACAAGACGCCTGTTGTAAAACATTGTGGTGTCTTCATCCGCAACAGAAATTATTGAGAGCAAATCAGTTTAATTTATACAGCTCAAAATAACTAATGGTCTGTACAAGCTGTCCCGTATGTCCCTCTCTCCTTATATCCATAATTCAGATAAGGAATAAACTAACCAGTGATGCTGATCTTTGCCGACCATTTTGAGGTCCCGTCAAGCACGCTCTGCTTGATCTGCTTCATGTGCGTGGCATGTGTCGTTTTGTCGAGGGCAAACACTTCCTGTATCTGCTCAAAGATCTCCGGTTTGTTCCTCTCTCTGATCTTCATGCGGTCCTTCAGGACCATGATGATGTTCTGGGTGCGGTCCTCAGCCCCGTGTTTGGAGCTCTTCTCTGCAGCTCCTGATGAGACCGATGGATAAAGTGAGGGGTGTAGGAAGAATATGAGGACAGTGTACAATATATTCAAGGTAACATGGCTCATAGGCACAGGGGCTTATCTCCCGGTTCCTTGCAGTTCATCTGCAGTTCATTCTTGTTGTCCTGGGTCTGTACCTTTGGGGTTTTATGCACTTATTGTAAGTCGCTTTGGATAAAATGTAATGTAATGTAATGTAATCTATTTAAAGCCGCGCTAAGTTGGCGTCACATCAATTTTGAAATACTTTTACATTTCATGTGCTGTGGATCAAACCCCAAACCTCCCAATGTTATGGCAGAAACTATATTTCTCTTAACCCCTGACCTGGTCAGGAAAATATTAGATATTCACAGTGTATAGGACCAACAGAAGATTTGGCTCCAAGATTTTAAAAGACTCTTTGAAGAGAGGAGAGCAATGAATTATGCATTGTATAGATTAACTCCATAATCAACATGGAATTAGATAAGTCTCTTCTTGTGTCTAGATGCAAAGGCTAGGGCTGGAAGAGAGAGAGGTGAGAGGCAGAGGTATGACAGCACATTACTCAGGAGATAAATTGGAAAGGAAGAAGGAGGAGTATCTGAGAGTGGATAGAGGAGAAGAATAATGGGATGTCAATCGGGCAGAAGGATACAGAAGAGGCGCTAAATAGGTTTGGGTCTGTGTGGAGGACTGGGGGTGTGTATACCTCATTCAGAAGAGGTGCACGTGCTTTACAGTGTTTAACTTGTGCATGTGTGCAAAAATGTGCGTATCCTTACTCTGCAGACAGTCGGCATTGAGTAAGTCCTGGCACTTATCGTGGCATTTGACGCCGCACTCGGAGCAGCGCATGCCTTGGCGGGCGATACCCCACAGCAGCCCCTCACATTCATAGCAGTAGGTGGGGGTGGTGGCTGTCCACACCTCAAAGTTATGAGGAGTAGTGGAGGAGATGGGGTAGATCAGAGCCTGTAGAGTCTTTTTATAGACATGGCTCTTCTGCAAAGGTCACAGAGAAAAGATATGGAGGTTTGGTGCTGATTAGATGTTAGAAAACCCTGGACATAGTTTTAAAAAGTGAAGCAGAGAAGAGGAAACCCACCAACTCTTCATTTCCAAGAGTGGTGGAAGCCATGGCTGATGTGATGCCAGCTTTACGAGAGTTCTGCACCAGAGACTGTGAAAAAGAGGGTGAAAAGAAAGAGTGTTTATCTTGGAATGCTAACTACTATGTGGAAGTCAGATTTATATTTGATTTATGTGTGGGACTCACCATGGCCTGAAGAAACAGGAGGAGAGAGAGAAAAAAGAAACAGATATGAACATAAGTTAGGAATATCAAGTGAGTCTTTTTGTACATTGTGTGCATGTGTATGTGCACATCACTGTGCCATGACAAGTATGCCTTGACCTCTAGTATGAATTGATTAATTACTGTTATTACATTAACACTACACATACTGTATGTGAGCTCTAAATTCATATGCGAATCAAATACAGACCAAATCAACATGGTTAGCCTGCGAGAAAAAAGGTAAGAGAAAGATCAGGTTCAGAGGTTTTTTAAGAAAATTTAACAACAAAGTACAAGAGGCAGAAAAATTGTAAAACTTTCAGAGAAACAAATAATGTCTGCAACAAAATTTATTTCAGGGAACCCCACAAGACAGGTGCATGTTGTGGTGTGTATTTCTCACCAGATCTCTGACAAGAGGAATGGCTTTCCTTTTGCGAAGGTCAGGCATGCTGTCAATGCTGTAGAGTGCACCTCCCACTCTGAAAAAGAAAGGTAAGGCATTATATAATCATCAGTATTTACAGTTGGTCAATTATTCATGAAAATCCTTTATTATTAATCACAATTTCTTGCTATGAAATTCGAATTTGTTACCATAAATCTGATGCATTTCCCTCAGTCATTGTTTCTAATGCTACTCCAGTCAAGGACTTCTCAAGGACTTCACTGGAAAGTTTAATTACACTGACCGTCATCTCAAATAGTGGGAATGACATGCCAGGCACCTGTGTTTAATTGCTGGGTTTCTATTTGGCAAACTTAGCCCTTGTTCAGTATGCAGCCCCAGTTCTACTCCGAGGTCTGCCTCATCTACAAATGACCTGCCAGCTAAGTCAGGACAGCCTTCCGCAGTTCAATACTCGCTGGCCGAGTGCCAGTGAATGAGAAAGGAGGATTCCCAGACTAAAGAAAGGGCATTTTCAATCTTAAGGAACAAGGGCAGGATTCCATGATGAGCTGAGGACGATTTTTATGGAGTTTAACCTCTATAGTTATTGTAATACCTTGACACTGTGTGATGTATTGTGTCTTACTGGAAGAATTGGCAGTGGACACTCACCCTCCTTTACCGAACCACAGTGAGTTGGAAGTCTCTCCTCGAGCCTGAGAGAAGAAGCAGAAGTGATCTCAGTAAAATAAAGTTACTAACTCAAGTTTTTAGTTTTTCTAGTTTTCATTTTCTAGTCTACGTATCCAGCATGAATACAGCTGAATAGCTAGACTGAAAGTTATCTGCTGATAAAACTTCTTTACCAAACTCCTCACATCTAAAATCCTGCCCCATGTATGTCCTGTCCTATCAAACTGGATGACAGCTCGTTGAAGATACAAGAGAAAGGATAAAATTGTTGTAAATATGAACGTGCAGAGTGACTGTGCCTGTTTGAAGACAGTAGGGAGTAAAACAAGGCATCTGCTACTGTCACCGTCTCCTTCCCTCTTACTCCCACCTGTCTCCCACCCTTGCTCCCTTCTGCCAGGCCAGGTTTTCCCCTTTATCTACCCCGGACCGGCCGTTCTTCAGCCGTCCACCAGATGTCACCAGACTTTGTTTTATGGTATTTGTCAAACTGCTCACCTGTCTCTCAGTTGTGTCTCACAGTTGTGCTTCCCTGTGTACCCGTGACCTCTCTCAACTACTGCGTGATATTTCATCACCCCAGTCTGTAACCTTCACCATGTCACCAGTTCCTTTTCAGTTAATCTGCTTTTGTTCCCTTCATGTCTTCTACCAGGGTTTTGCTACTTCATGTCTCATGGCTCATATCTGTCTGCCCCTTTTATTTAACATCAAAATTTGCATCACTGCATCAGCCTCTCTGTGATGGGGTCTTCACTGCCTGTGCTGTTATCAGTGTACCGTGATGATACCATGCATTTCCTTCCTTCTCTCAAGCAACCAGGTCATGTTGTACCTACCTCTCAACATGCTCCAATGATGGCCGAGCAAAGTGCATGCGAGTGTCGCTATGGCAATGACATGAAACTAGAAAGAAAACAAAGTGGGTTGCCACAAACAAACAAAAAGGACAAACAAAGGGAAGCCAAGTGCACACAAATGAAACGTGACATACAGCAACATAAACATTGAAGCAAGTGATTAATCATCTGCACAACTGAATTCAAAGGTAATGAATAGCAACATAATTTATGAACAAAATATGCAAGTGAAAACTGATCAAGCAAAACTTAACGTGTACAACTCAATCAAACAGTACTTTTGTCAAGCAATGGCGTGGTGCTGCAAAACTAAAATATAATGTCTGCTGTCTGTCAAGTGTTTTTATTCAAGAAAACCAAAAGGGATCAATTATAGAAGATGAAACACATTAAGACTGCTGCCTAGTGTCTAGCAAAAAAAACTAAAACTTATCAAAATAGAACTCAAGTACTTCCTGTATGTACTCTGTCTTGCAAATTAATAATGCACCACAGATACATATTTCAAAGACTTGTTAGAGACTAGAGGCTCTTGAACTCAGAAATATATTTTTGATGACTGGGTAGAGCCTTATCAGGGGCCTACAACTCAAGAAGTGGACTAGACTGTTGCGGACTGAAGTTTGGAGTGAGTGAACCTTTGATAAACCTTTGACCTTACCTCCCGCAGCTGCTCTAAGACCCTGTTGTAAAGCCTGAGCCAGTTCTGTTTGGCTCTGACTGCTGGATCGACTGGCTCTTTGGGCTCTTCTATAACTTGAGGGCTAAAAGAAAACAACACTTGTTTTAGATTTTTATCAAAAATGTCTGACACCCTTCTGGGATTCATTATAACTGCATTGTTTGTCTTCTCATTCCCTTTAATCCCCATCTCCTACCTCTCAGGTGGTATCTCTTCTAACTCATCTGGAGTCGGGGGTCTGCTATCTTCAAATTGCTCCTCCTCCTCCTCCATGGGGAACATCTCCTCCGACTGGGCTGGAGGCGTCCTTTCCTCACTCTCCAACATCATTTCCTCCTCTAGCCATGGTTCTTCCTCCAGCTGGGGAGCCTGGTCCTTGTGGGCAGCCAACTGTGTGGTGGCAGGATCCCTAAATTGGGATTGGGGCTCTGCAGATGCTGGGATCTGTTTGGATAAGGGACCTGTGGCTGTGGAGGGGTGCTGAGAGGCTGAGTTAGTCACAGTGGACGGGTGGGATGGAGGGACAGAGCTGGCTGCAACAGACTGGTGCTGTTGGGATACGGCAGAGGCTTGAGGTTGAGACTGGGCGGGCTGGGCAGTGGGAACCGAGGAGAGGAAAGAAGAGGCCAAGCCTGAGACTGCAGCTGTAAGAGGTTTGGCCATTGAAAAGAAGGAAGTAGCTGATGGGGCTGGCTGTGGCTGTGGCTGTGCTATGGGCTGTTTAGGTGGTTGGGCTGTTGGTTGACCAGATTGGGGCTGTGCTGTTGCGGCCACACCAGGGGGATGAGCCTGGTTGGTTGTTTGGTTAGAGGGCTGAGTAGCAGGCTGCTGTTGGTGGAGGGTCGACTGTTTTTCTAGAGGAGGTCTGGAGTTAGGAACATCAAGAGTTGGAGGGACAGTTGACGTTGGCGTGGGAGTGAAAGGAGGCTCCATGTCCTCACTGAGAGTCCCTTCCAAGTTGTACAGATCCTCATCATCATACAACATCTCCTCATCCTCATAGAGGCCATCCTCTTCTCCCTCATACAGTCCGGCATCTTCCTCCTCGTACAGAGCGACCTCCTCTCCTCCGTCTTTGCTGTAACCACCCTCATCGCTGTACGCCCCCTGAGTCTCGTCAGGGTCCCAGTCAGGAGAGCCTTTGCTGCAGCTGACTGAGGAATGGCAAGAGTGGTACGAGTCGTTCTCGTCGTACGGGTCCCTCTCTCCGTACCCAACGCCGTAATCCTCCTCGCTCAACTGACTGCTGCACCGACTCAACTCTGCAGACGATGCATAGCTCCCGGTGGGGCTGCAGAAGAGAAAAGAAGAGAAGAGAAGAGAAGAGAAGAGAAGAGAAGAGAAGAGAAGAGAAGAGAAGAGAAGAGAAGAGAAGAGAAGAGAAGGGAAGGGAAGAGAAGAGAAGACATGTTATTATTGCCATGTTATATGAGTGGTTTACCATAGCTTTATGAACCATAATCTTGCAAATGCTTACACAGCACTCATTACAACATAGCATGTACACTGTGTACTCTACTAGACACTTTTCTACATGTCTTGAGGTAACCAGGAATAATGCTGATGGCTAATCAATGCAAAGCACAGGGGATACAAGAGTAGCAGACTAGCATCATTAAATAGAGCAGAACTGGAAGGTGACAGATCTCCAGAAAGCTAACAAAAGAAAAAGGAACACACTCAGATAGGCATCGCAGAGGAAAAAAGTATTTATACTCTTTGATGAATGAGACTTTAAAAAAAAAGAAAATTGGCACAGAGAGAAGGGAGGATGGATGGTGGAGAGGGTCGAGAGAGTAGAGCGTGGACAGGAAGGGAGGGAGGGAGGGAGGGGGTGAAGAAGGATGGACTGGGGGGAAGTTGCCCTGTCCGATAAACATACACAAGCAGCTATAATCTTAAGTATTGACCATTAGGTTGCTGGTTGAATAATGGATGAAGAAGGAATTTAATTCTATGTGTGTGAGAAATGTGTTAGTGAAGGCCCAGAAATTTTACAATCGTACACAAACCTGAAGAAGGAGAGGTTTGGTAGGGACGACCAAGTTCTGTTTGTTTTTTTTGGTCCAAAACCGACGGGAGCCTATTTAAATTATTTGGTGAAAAATCCAGTAGAGCCAACGTGACCCAACCCGACCTGAACCTGAATGTAATTTCAAAAGTTTTGTCCGAACCAAGTCCCCAAACCTTAGTATGGTGGAACAAGACGATGTAGACGATGCAGTCAACATGGGACTCCACTTCATCCTCCAGCACCTCGACTCCCCCAGCACCTACGCCAGGATCTTGTTTGTGGACTTCAGCTCCGCATTCAACACCATCTCTCCAGCTCTTCTCCGGGACAAGCTGACCCAGCTGAGCGTGCCTGACCCCACCTGCAGGTGGATCACCAACTTCCTGACCGACAGGAAGCAGCGCGTGAGGCTGGGGAAGCTTGTCTCTGACACCCGGACCATCAGCACTGGAGCCCCTCAAGGTTGTGTGCTCTCTCCTCTCCTCTTCTCCCTCTACACCAACAACTGCACCTCCAGCCATCCCTCTGTCAAACTCCTGAAGTTTGCCGACGACACCACCCTTATTGGATTAATTTCCAATGGGGACGAGGCCGCCTACAGAGAGGAAGTTAACAGCCTGGCTTCCTGGTGCAGCCAGAACCACCTGGAGCTGAACGCTTCAAAAACTGTAGAGATGGTGGCAGACTTCAGGAGGAGCCCAGCCCAAACCGCCCCCCTCACCATGTGCGACTCCCCAGTTAAAACAGTGGAGTCATTCAGATTCCTGGGGACGATCATAGCACAGGACCTGAGGTGGACGGAGAACATCACCTCCATCACCAAGAAGGCCCAGCAGAGGATGTTCTTCCTGCGGCAACTGAGGAAATTCAGCATGCCGCGGAAAGTGATGGTTGAGTTCTACACAGCCATCATTGAGTCCATCCTCACCTCATCCATCACCGTTTGGTTCGCTGCCTCCACTGCCAAGGACAAGGGCAGACTGCAGCGGATCATTCGGTCAGCTGAGAAGGTCATCGGCTGTGACCTGCCGGCTCTCCTAGACCTGTTCCACTCCAGGACCAGAAAGAGAGCAGGCAAGATCATCGCTGATCCTTCCCATCCCGGTCACCACCTGTTCCAGAGACTTCCATCTGGGAAAAGGTTCCGGGCCGTCAGGACTAAAACCTCGCGTCACCTGAACAGCTTTTTCCCCATGGCAGTGGGGCTCACAAACAAGCCCCCCCCATCACACTGACTCTGCTGACCCCCCCCCCCCCCCCCACCCTCGCACATAATTTATAACACTACATTATTGGCACTACCACCAATCTTTGCACCTTAAAACCGCACACAACACATTTACTGTATATATTATTTTTTCGATATTGTTGTTTTTTATATTGATGTTTATATTGCTCTATATTGTTGTTTTTATATTGTTGTTTGTAAAGTGCACCAACCACACCAAGGCAATTTCCTGTATGTGAAAATATACAAGGCAATAAAAAGAATTCTGATTCTGATTCTGAAGTGAGGGGCTCGCATATGCACACTTGGCAGAATTTCACTTAGTGTATTCATAATGAGCCTTTTTCATAGAAGATAATTTTTTTTATTTAACAGTAGGAAAAGTAAAGGTGGAAATAATAAAGCTGCTTCAGTTTATGGGTACCTTTCAGGTTCTGTTCAGGGACACAGACATTATCCATGTGCTTGTCCTTATAGGGCAGGTCAAAATGTCATCTGTGAAAAGGTCCTTCAGCTAAGTCAAACCTGATCCACTAGCACTAAAATACAAAGTCTTGTTTTAACTTGGTTTCTAACCTGAAATAATGCTTTTCTCAATTTATCACCAAAAAAATTGTCCTTAAAGTCCACTGGCTATCATTAGCCACCATGAGCTACTACTAATTGCTGTGGTTCATTTTAACATGTGTTAAGTTCTTAATTAGTAAAAGCAGGATTGTCTTATTTCTTCTTTCATGAATTACATAGTTTTGCAATAAAATTATTATCAAGCAGAAATATATAAGCTCAAAAACCAAACCAAGCTCCAATGTGAGACGCTGTTGTGTAACTGCTTCAAATAATCGTGAACTGAATCAGAATTTAACCATTAACTGAACAAAACGAACTATCTGATACCACCTCGGGTTCTGGGAATTTTAAATAAGAATTCTTCACAATTTTCTGACTTTCTTTGACCAAATGATGAATTGATCAATTATTGACAGATTAATTGACAATGAGCCGTCACACACCTGACAGTCTTCTGATTGTTGTAGTCGGGGTCCTGGCTGTTGCCTGAGTGCGGGTAGGAGGGGCTTCTGGAGCTGCGGTGCTGGTGGCTGATGGGATATTGGTGGACAGAGGCGTTGGGCTGAGATGTGCTGTAGTAGGGAGGGGGGATGCTGTTACTGGTTTCACTTCGATAGTCACTGTCCCTGTCGTCCACAGCACTGTCTGGGTCCTCATCTACACAAAGGCACGTAGAGTCATAGTATTAGAAAAGATTAATCACTTTTTTACTGTATGTTGTTTCCATAGAGTTAAGCAACGCGAGACGAAGGAAGTTCAAGAATAACAAAATAACAGCAAGAGAAAGAGGAACAAATAGGAGAGCGGTGATCCCAGTTGACATTGTCATGTGGCGCAGAGATAAGAGACTGTAATCAGCACTGAACCAATCTTCTAGTACTATGGTAATTAAAGATAACATAGATGAGGTGGCAGTGTGCCACTGCTGAAACCCATATAGGTCATTCAGAGTGCAGCCACAGATGGAGCACATGATGGAAATCATCAGGGACTTCCTTCTCTTTCCATCACCATAACCGACCATAAATCCGTTCTGCGTATTAAGGAGATGCTTCAGTTTTCTGTGGTTCCCATAGATCAAAGCTTAACACCCCATAAGGAAGTGCTTAGAGACTTTAACACTGCTGAATCAGTCGAAAAAAAAGAAACCACCATCTATCAATCATTCATCATTATCCATCACTGTTTCTCCACTTTGAGGAGGGAGGGGCACGGGCGCTGGGTGCCATGCTTCCACCTACATCTCCATCTGTCTGGGCGTGTAAACACTAATTACCGGCAGCGAACTTTGTTTCTCTCTTCACCCGTGTCCCTGCATGCCTCGCTCACTCCCTGTGTCCCTCTCTGTCTCACTCACTGCACTGGCTCGCCATCTATCACTACACCCCTGCTCTTTCTTTCCTTTTTTCTTTTGAGTGAAGAGAGATGAGATAAATCGCTGCAGTGGTGTGGGTGAGGCGCTTATATAAGACGATCTGTTCATCACAGCATGAGAGAGAGATAGACAGGGAGGGAGACAGGCAGATTGAGAGAGATAGAGAAGGAGACAGACAGGCAGAGAGAGAGAGAGAGAGAGAGAGTGAGAGAGAGAGAGAGAGAGAGAGAGAGAGAGAGAGAGAGAGAGATACATGGAAGGATTTCTTTTCCACTGATGCATATGTTTGTATTTTTTATGTACTATAGGTTTCTGTGAGCAGTATGTTCAGTGCAGTTATTAAGTATTTGGACAGTGACACATTTTCCCCTGTACTGCAGCATTCTTGATTAAAAATGAAGGATCCATTGGTGTGAAAGGATCAGTTCGCTCATCGGAATACTCAACAAAACTCACTGTCTTTCAACGCAACTATCTTCTACCAAAGCCACTGAAAGCTGTCGTCATTGCAGTTTGTTAATTAGCACATAAAGATCGTTACATTTTTTTACCTGCATTTTTCTGCAGGGACAGCAGAAATAACATTGAATGATGAACCTTGGCAAATAAAACATATTTGCATGGCTAGATTACACTAGGGGGAAGTTAGTTGGTTCTTACTTTGTTGTTCTCCCCATAGGTTCCAGTTACCTGCAATGAAAGGGGGGAGGTGTGTCAGTCTGGATTTGAACTGATGTCTAAATATAAACATTCATTTTTCTTTATTAATACTTCAATGGATCCGGCGAATGGTGAGAAAGCACAGGAGAGCTTTCCACCTGGCCCACACCGCTGGCTCAGCAAGCACAGCAGACAGGGCCAGTGACACAGAAGCATCCTGGAGCAGCTCGTCTCAAGACATCTGATACTGCTATTGATCCGTTACAGTGCAACGATCCAGGCCCCTTTTTTCCCCTCGAACACAAAAAAACCCATGTGTGGTTACACACATAATGCACACGCTGAGCTTAAGTAATATAATTATAACTCAACATTTACACACATAATTCTCATGATCAGCACAAACAAATGATTGGTTTGGGCAAAAATGTATCGGTCACTTACAGCACTGGGTGCTTGGTGCACGGAGAGGGCGTTCCTGTTCCTCTTGGTATGAATACTAGAGGAATTACAAATACACATTAATGAAAAATGCTCAGCTGGTGACAGGGAAAGAGAGCAAGGTCTTTTACTATATACAAGGTTTGGGTGAAGAGAAAGGCAAATGTAGAGTTAGATTCCTTTTCTTAATCCACATATGAATCATCTAGGTATGTTCCTAAAATGTGAGGCTATGCTGCGGTATTAAATCAAACAGGGTGACAGCTTACATCTTGGTCCCGCATGGCGTTGATCTGCTCCAGTTTTTTCGCCCAGTACCTTGCCTCATCCTCTGGGATATCTGAAAACCACAAGCCACACAAACAAAATTAGGTACAAAAGAAAAAAATCTCTAAAAATAGCTACTCCAGAAACAGCGTTTTGTCCTATTTAATAAATTAAATCCATGTGATGACAAATTCAAGTAAAACAACCTATTTTTAAGAACATTATGACATTGAAAATTTGACTTTTAACCTGTAGCCCAAAAGCCAAACCCTCTTTAAATAGAAAAAGTTCCCAAATGGGGGAGTCAGGTGTCGGATATTGACTAGAGGAAGAGGAAACAGTATGAAAATGACACCTAATCAATGCTAAGAGCTTGATCACTGAGAAAGACAGGACACAATCACTCCTCTCCTCTGACACTGATGCAAACACAAACAGCCTTGAGCACATTCCGCTGTAAAGTAGTTTAGCTTAATTAATCATCAGAAATTATTGGCGTTCATTTATCACTGTATGCTGTGAAAATACGCAGACATATATAATTCATTCGTGAGACTCCCCCTTTCCTCGGGGGTTGACGATTTCCTATACCTTGATATTCACATTTCTTCCCCCTACTCAGGATTCCTGAATTTTATTTACGTATTGATTTTCTCACCGAGAGGCAGCTCGAAGCGTGTGTCGAGTAGCACCAGATGGAGAGTGGGATCTTTGGTGCCACAGATCTCATTATCAGACATGATGACCTGAGAGTCCAGTGTGAGCCACTCCCCTGGACCTTCCTGTGCACAGACAAACATGCAGATGACACACAAATAGCAAGTGCGACCAGAAACTCTGCCGTAATCCCCTGAAGTGTGACTGAGAACAAAGTGTTCTGCTACAGCCTTTCTCAAGTGGTGGTGGTGGTTAGTAGCAAACCTCATTTGACTGCCGGATGCTGCGGAGGGGAATCCACACAGTGCCGACCATGGTGTCCCAGATTAACCCTTTGTTCCACACCTCGACTGTCAGACCCAGGTCGAGGCGGCTAATTTCACTATGAAGGGACAGAAAGAGAGAAAATTTAACTTACATTTAGGAAAATAACTAACTTATCTGCAAGCACATTTTGAGTTCTTTGTATTCACTTGACTATTTCCATACTTTATACTTTATAGAACCACAGTTCAGACTCAAATCGTTTACCTGAGAGTTACAGTCAATTTACAAATAAATAATTTACATCGGAGAAAATAAAATACAGTTTATCATCAATGAGTGGCACCTTAAGTTATTGGCACTTGACCCTTTTACAAAACGGTAGTATCTATTTGTCAATAGCAATTCCATTAAAAGATTTAAAATATCCAATAATGTAACATATGCCTAAGGTCTTCTATAACAGCTTCTTCTTTTAAAGTCCGATTAAAACAATCTTTTAATTAGCATGTGGCAAACGTGAAACCTCTCTACTTTTTTTAATGTTGAATAAATGTCACTTTCGTTTTTTTAATGACTATATTATACTTTTAATCTTCCCCATTTATGCTGTCAATCAATATTTATCTACTTTATCGAAATTATTCACCTACTCATTAATTATTATTAATACATATATCTACACGTATTGAAATACAGATTTATCGTTAGATTTTTAATCCCGAAACACATTGAGAGTATGCTTGCCATATTAAATGTGCCATATAAAATAACTTGACTAATCCACAAAAAGTCCTTCACAGGGCCCATTTTTTCCAAACAAATTGTCTTTTGATGATATTCTGCTGATAGTACCTATTTTTGTAAATACATTGTCCTTTTAGATTGTGATCAAGTTCTTAAGCACTCTTGCACTGGTACTTCTTTTTCTAAGTAAAGCATCTAAATACTTACTTCACCACTGTTCCACTCTGTTTAAAGAGAACAGCTTAACACATACAGGCCCTCATCCACACATAAGATGCACAATAATTACTTGTGGGCACAGGCCTCTGTGGTTGCAATCCTCAGAGAATCTCACATAGAACATTACAAAGACAACAGGAAGGGAGAGGAGGAGAGAGAGAGAGGGAGCGAGAGAGAAATGAGGGGAGGGATGAGTGTAAGGATGACTGTGGAGGAGGTGATAGTATTGCATGCCTGGAGCTACAATGTGGGAACTTTAATTAAGAAATAGGGGAACTGGATTTCCCGTCTCAGTGGTGACTCCTTTTAAGAATGCCTGTTTGATTCATGGCATTCAAAGGCATTTTGAAGGAGGGGATGAGGCTTCCTCTGCAGCCCAAACATCACATAACACAGCTTCACTGATGCAACCCCAGCACAACTTTCAACGCCTCTGAACATCATACAAATGCACAGGACTGCATTGTCAATACCCCACTGTATTGTGCTGTTGAGTAATTATTTAAAGACTGCACTGAAACACAAGCTGAGACTAAGTCATTTGAAAGTGGGAAAAGCTACTTATGATGCCTGGAGAGCCGAAATATGAGGAGAGGGGAAGGAGAATATGGGGTAGAAAGTGAGGTTGAAATGGGGAGAGGAGGAGGATGAGGAAGAGGAGGGGCTGAGCAAATAAAGATCAAGAAGCTGTGTTTAGAGGAAGTGGCAGAGGATGGGGGGAAAAGAGGGGCTGGAAGGTATCCAAGGTGGAGAGGGAGGATGAGAGGAGCAGAAGTGCTGAGGGAGAGCAGATGAAAAAGAGGACGAGGTGCAGATGCAGAGAGGAAGAGCTACGAGAAACAACACAGGGATAAAGGGCACTTGGGACGGAGGAGTAAAAAAGAGGGGAGGGAGGAAGGAAGGTTGATTGAAAGCAAGCGAGAGGAAAAAACACAAAGCACTCAAGCAGCTGAAATGGAGGAAGAGATGAGAGGATGAAAAGGGAATGCAAGAGGAAGGGAGAGGGAGGTAGATAAAGACAAGAGATAGATTTGATGATGAAGGACTCACAACATGAAGTCTTGCTCCCAACTGGGCAAGTCGCCCCTGACGGCGATGGTTGTGCTCTTCACATTTTGTACCTTCAGAGTCACGTACGTGTTGAACTTCTCTGTTAAGGAAAGAGAGATGAAGAAATGATGAAACACCTGTGAGTTAAAAAACAACAACCTCAGAGTCAGCTCCTGCAGAAATAGAGTCTTCCATCCATTATCCACTCGCCCATTCCTTTATTTCCATTTATAGCTGAACCATGTAACATGTACTCTATTTCCTTAGAGATTTATGTCACATAACAGCGAGTGCTCTCCCCCTGAGAGATCTACCTCTTTCCATTTCCAGGTCTTACCTTGGGGTCCATCCAGTTTGGCTTTCTTCACTGTGGACACACAGAGAGAGACAAAGTCACACACAGGAGCGCCATCTGTGTTTTATTTTATCTCTGAAGGCTCCTCTATTTTTGCTCTTACACAGAGAACAGGCAACAAGACAAATTAAATCACACTGTGAATTTGTAATATGCTACATAAAATCTATGGTATATGTAGAAAGGGAATTTCAGCACCTTTGAGACATATTTTCCTTTCTCTGCATGGACAGTACAAATTCACATTCTGCATGAGTGTTTACTCAGGAAACTAAAAGTGCAACTATGCAGATTTGAACTAAGTGCTCAGGTCCAGAGCAAAACCAAGAAACACACGAGCAGCCTTCCTGCTGTGCTGCATCAGTAGGAGACACAGAAACAGAAACACACGCTACAGTTCAATTACATGCAATTAAAAGGCTACAACATATTTCAGATTTAACAGATTGTATTTTATCATTTTTATCAGCAGGAATACTAATTGTAGAGGAGGATGTGGGTATTTAATTATTTAGCATTTGCTAAATAGTTCCACATATATATACCTTGCAGATGTCTTTTCTGTATAAGCAATCAAAGGGAAAGGTGTTATGTGATTTTTCAGTGTACAGTTAAAGCCCAGATTCCCATGGGCAGCACCTATTTACCAGCTTTGACGTAGCTCACACATACATCTTTAAAGCTCAACAATCCGTTGCTGTCCACCACACACACACACACACACACACACTACAGCAGATCTCCTCACCACGCTGCAGATGTACACACACCATGCACACACGCCTGTATCAGTGAGTGCAAAACGTAAGCTTAACGTGTTATGTAGCCCAAACTTTACCTTCAACCCCCCCTCTGAGAAATTGGATTTTGATTGGCCATTCATGACTTATCCCAAAATACTTTCTTCATTGTAATCAGTTGCCATAGTAACCGACACTAAAATGAAAAGTTGATGGAAAATAACTCTGAGTCAGTAAGCACTTTTTTTTCTGACTCTCACTTCTTCTACTTCATATTTCTTTCATGCAACACGCACACTCAGGCCAACTGGGCAGCTTAAGTGCCATGCTGTTACATCAGCAGGTACAGGAACATATACACACTCTCATGCACATGCACACTCAAATGCAGTGACTGACTCACATCCACCTGCAGCAGTGACGAAAAACCTCTTCTACCATTCACCCCTAAGCCATCTTGATGTCAACTCAACCACACACATGAAAACACATGCATGTAGGTTTACTAAAAGCCAAAATCTGCTCGTATTCAACATTCATTTAAAGTCAAGTCCAGCTTTCAAAACAGAAATAATTGAATGTTATACCAAGAAGACAAAAATGTAACTGACGAAAATGTTGTAATTGTTTAGGCGGATCACGTCAGTGCCTGCTACTTGCAGTGTTTTGGTGTCAACACTAAAACAGCCATTGAAATGTATCGCTACATCAGGAGGATCAATAATACAGGAATTGGATTTTCAACAGTGGAAGGCTGAAATTTAATAATAGCCCACAGTCATAAATCTCTCTGACTGCTTGAGTTACGATGAGAAATGTCAACATGTCCTCACACACAACACAATATTTTCTTACAAGTGTATGTATCTAAGCAGCCAAGATGACCCCACCAAGCACATACTGTTCACTTATGTGGCAATGTCTCATAAACAATAAGCCTGTGAAGGGCTGCAGCACCGGATCAATTGGCTGAAATGTAGGTTATGGGGGAGTAGCCTAGATTCAGGAAACGAGGTCAGAGCTATAACCATCTATCGCCATCTGATTAAATAAGTGAAGGGGCATAACAAATCAAAGTATGGCTGCAAAGTTTTTTTTTTTCTTTAATCAGAGGATGCATAGCGCAGTCTGTAAAACCCGATAATAAATTATGTGCAATGCCTTTTTTTGGAGCAGAGATCCTTCAGGAAGGAGCTCTGACACAGCAGACTCTGACTTATGGGAACGGAGCAGATTGGAGAGGAAACAGAGACTCAACACGGAATCTAGCAAACCCTTCAACTCGAACTATCAGGGAATTTAAAGTAGGAGGGGTGAGCTGAGTTCAGCCACGCAGCGACAAACCCAGGCCTGACGTGATTCACAGGGACGGTGCCTTATTCTGAAGGATCATACACACGCAGATCTGCAGCAGCAGTCCTAGTGGTCGTCGATCAAGACGTTTCATTTAATGATTTATTGTCCAAATCCAGACAGGACCTGAAAGTATATATAAGAAGGATATCTACAGGAGAAGGTTTTTCAGATTTAACCTGTGACTGAATTCTGCTTCATCTGCAGATGCTCCAAAGAAAAGGCTGCCTTTTCAAGCGGCACAAAGTACTGTGGAGGCCTGAAATAGCTCCAGTCAGGTAAGCATGAATGATGTAACAGGAAGAGAAAGAAGGCTGTCTGCCAAGTCTCGTAGCCTTACGCCACTGACAGTCGCAGCCAGAGGTTATGAATGAATAACACCCGGGGTACTAATGATACACCCGGGGCTGACTCAGAGCAGGAGCCGTCAGTGGGTGGACCTGGTGGGATGGAATGAGGTGGGCATCTGTAATGGGTCTGACATAGAGAAGGTGACTTTGAAAGCCCTCAAAGCTTCCTTTTGTCCACACATATTACCATTATTCCATCTATAACATGTCCAGACATCCACACGCTCATTTACTATTGATAAATAATATAAAAGTAATTTTTCTTTACATTAAAAAAAGCCAAGTATTCTGTAGTTTCACGTTTGGCCTTCAGTGATCAAGGATTAAGCATCTTTAGGTTTTTGACTGCACATTGGTCTAAACAGGCAGTTTGAGGATTTCCCCTTGGGATTTAGCCAATAGTGATTATAACAGGGTAACATTGTTGATTCATCTGTCAAATATTTCTCAACAAATCAATAAGTCGTTGTGTCTAGAAAAAGTTTAAAATGAAATCACAGTATTCTATCGCAAATTTAAATCTTCACATTGTTTTGTGTTCATCAACTGTCTGGACCCCTAATGATTAACTTTATTAGAGAATTTAAAAATATAAGAGCTGGAACCTGAACTTGGTTTTATGTATCTTCTGACTTCAACATTTAAATTGCTCCCCTGTGGACAACGTCATTGTCCCCCTTCCATTGAAACAAATATATATATATATATATATATATATATATATATAAATGTTAAAAATAAGGATGTCCAACTGATTTGGAACAAATGTCTCTCTTAAGGTGTCTGTTGAGTTTTTCTTGCGATATTAAAATTTTGCTGCAAACAGATTTCCCTACACACAGACGAATGAAGAATCCAGATTAATCAAACAATGAATCGATTATCAAAGCAGAGCTGTGGATTTTCTTTGGGTGGACTAACGCTTCACTTTTTATTTCTGCCATTTTGAATTGAGAAACTAATCAAGCATGAAAACCATTCTTAGTTGCACCTCTGATAAGATTCTTCGTGGACGTCTGGCTTTTTCTCTGATTCCAAAGGGGAAATAATGGAGGAGAAAACTTTTGACAGCCTTTACTTTTGAGGCACTGCAGTTTCCGAGGGGGGGGTCCTGCCTCTCATATTGCTGGGTATGAAGTGTGTGTGTGTGCGTGTGTGTGTGTGTGTGTGGGGGGGGGGGGGGGGGGTTCCGGAGCAGTAACAGCAGATGCTTATTCATCGCACTGACGGACACCAGCAGCATCATCAGGTGCTGTCAGGGACAGTCTGGTGGGAGGAGGTGACGCATCGCTTGGGTGTGGGGGGGTGGGGACGTGGAGAAATGACGCGCAGCTCCAGTCGGATGCTGAGTATTCCCTCACGACTACAGCAGAGCGGCGGAGGCGGCAAAGCGGTGCGGTGCCGTGCGGTGCGGTGCGGCAGCGGCAGGGGCTTTTCCTCATCCTCCTCCTCTGACTACCCACGCATGAATGAGCAGAGTGGTTCTCACACACGCACACATTGACACACGCGCGCACACACACACACAAACACAAACACACTCACACACACACACACACGTAGGTGAAGCAAACAGCGGTTTTCTTCCTCCTCCGCATGGACACACTCAGAAACTCAGCCTGTGAGCTAACAGCATCCATCAGTCACACCTGAGCTAGCCGTGTGGCATCCATGTCTCTTTCCCTGCTGTCCCTTCAGTCACCAGTACGCAACACATATCTGCCTGAGGTCAAACAGTGGATGGAACAAACATGTCGTCCGGCGGCAGAGGCGTTAGAAGTGTCCCGGTGTCGCCTCGGCTCCGTCACCGCGCCGCTGTGTGGTTTCACGACTAGTCAGCACAAACCCTGCGCCGCTCGGTCCACACCGACTTTCCCGCGGAGCTGACAGCCCGCAGCCGGAGCCCGTCTGTCGGACAACTGCTGCGGCTCCACCAGGGAACACTTCCATACCACACACATACACACACACCGGTGTCCTCTCTTACCTCCCACGCACAGCAGGGACATCTCTGGCTGTCCTCTGTGCTCTGCCGAGCGCTCCGGGATTTGTTGGCTCCGTTAGTCTCCTGGTTACTGGGACAAACACTCAAACTGGTCACGGAGACGAGCCGGCATCGTGTCAGCGGTCCTTCTCGTCTTGTTTTCCTCTGTTGCTCTTTTTACGGGCAGGACGAGAAACACACACACACATATATACACACACGCACGCACGGGAGTGATAACCCTCGCCCCCCTCTCTTTCCTCCTCTGCATTGCCTCAGCTCTCCTCCGCTGGTCCTCCTGCGCGCACAGCCATCTTGTTTCAGCGGCAGGCGGCACCCCTGCGCGCGAGGACAGCTCCGCCGCGCCGCGCCGCCCCTGACGTCACGGTTGATGAGTAGCAGGCAGGAGGGAAGGGGGGCGGGGGGGATGCTACGAGTGTAATTTACCCGATGAGCAATGTGGCGACAGATTGAATTCATTTCCATCCAACGCTGTTTGGATTATTAACCACACCCTTGGTGCTCATTATAGAATAAAAGGCCACGTTTGCAGAGTAAAATGTGTCAAGGCTAAGATCCCCCTGGCCTGAGGATCTGCAGCTTGTAACATCCGTGACATCTATGCTGGGGTTCACGTGAGCTCAACAATGATAAAGCTTTAACTTGTCCTGCAACCAAACTCACAAAAGTCTGCTCCTGTTTTGCAAGAAGTTAACCTGCATGCACAATTTGTAATTTGATAAATTCTAAATGTATCTGGGAGATAGCAATCCAACTTGCAGATAGGTTTCGTGCAATTTATCAATTACACACTTATATTTGTAATGGGGCCAGAGCACTGACAGTCACTGACAGACAGTGAGGCCCTATTGAAATTGTAAGGATTAATATTATTATTTTTCAGGCAAATTAATTAGCTTTTTGAGGGTTTTAACATGCTCAAATTCTTCCAAAAATGTTTATAAAAAATAGAAAGTGGTGCAAATTTACTTTTCATTTTGTTTTTATTTATTATTATTAATTTGTTATTAATTTAATTTGTTGTTATATTTACTTCCTGCGCAGAAGCGGACGATCCTGGCAATTTTAGGGGTTCAGTATCTTGCCAACAACACTTTGGCATGCAGATGGGAAAGAGTGGGGAACGAACCCCCATCCTTCTTGTTGAAGAACGACCACTCTACCCACTAGGCCAAACAGCCTGCTCAGTTTGATGAGAAGCTAAGCACACCAAGAAGATGGACAAATTGTTGTGTGTGTGTGTCTGTGTCATTCTTTGCTGCTTTTGATACACATTTCAGAGAAAACCATTGTATTTTCTACTTTACACATATTTGACAGCCTTACTTAAGAGTTACTTTTGTATTTTTGCATTTTAGATACTGGATGATTTAACATGCTTTAAAAACCTATTGTTAGAAAATAACCAAGTAGTTTCCAGCCTTAGGACACATTTAATTTAATATAATTCTGAATATTCATGCAAAACCTTCTAGTTTATATTCGGTGATCAAATAAATGACATATTGTTCCCATCATCTAGCACAATGAGTAAGGGTCAGTCATTACTCATTAATCAAATCAAACCTCCAGCCTCCTGAACTTTTACTTTGAAGTCTGGATGTCCTCGTTGAAGTTTAGTTAATATTATTTTCAAAAAAAAGCCTTATGTACGCTGTAGAAATGAAATTCAAATAAATTCTCCTTACTGGAAACATTAGTAAATTGTTTCTCATTTACTTTACACACAGGGCGATGCTGCTCACTGACTCAAATTAACTCACCAGTATCCAATATTCAGGATGTGCCTGTCCAAGAATAGATGTGAGTCAGTATGTGGGCAATGTGAATATATCTTGGTGTCTATTTTGTTACACTGGCAAGAAAGTGGATTAAATAAATATCCTGAGCCCTCCGGGGGAACGGGAAACATCAAATAGGAATCCCATGAGTGCTGAGTCAGTCAGAGGATGACAAGAAAGAGAAGCGGAGCGCGTTGAGAAATGATGAAGAATCAGACCACAAAGGAGGCTCAGCAGCAAAGAGTTTGACAGGATTTGTGCAAATCAAAATGTTGAAATGAAACCCGGTGTTCAGAGCAGACACTACAGAGAGTATACACATAAACCCTGCAGTATATATTAAGCCTAACATGAGCAAATAGGGCAGATATCATCATCATCACTGTCGTTGTCATCTTCCCACTAAGTAAAAATAGTACTTTTCAATTTACTTATTGTAGCTACATGGCTAGTGACACTTTTCATATTGTGGATTTTTAAACATGTTTCCCCCAGACATTGTTATTTTTGTAAACTCAAATAAAGTGAATGTATTTAAGATACGTTTTATTCATTAACAGCAGCCTTTAATCAAAAACAAGAAATAGGTAATTATTCATTTATTATCAGGATAGATAATAATGGCTGCAATTCAGGGAATTATTGGTTGCATTGTGGGTCAGGTATTAATGTTGTTCCTGTTTTGTGTTCCATTAATGAACACACAACAGGTTTCACACCAGGTTTTCTTAATCAAACAAACAACGTCTAAATTCTGGAGTTAGGGGAACAGGTAGAGAGTTGCGTGTAGTACCAATAATAATCATCAGGGGGCAGCAGGTTGAGGCAGTGACTGCTGTTTCAACTGGAAATACACAAAACGACGAAGTGTGTTGTTTACGCATACGCTAAGTCCAAGATGGCTGCTGGAGACAACAGCGGCAGGCCTCCTTGCCTTAATTTCTCCGGAGCGGGTCCTTTGGGAAACAGCCAGCCCAGTAACAGCGTTTTCTCGATGCCTGCGTCCAACGGCGGAGGGGTCGGTGCGGCCGGGGGAGGGTCGGGAGTCGCGAGGCGTCCTAACCCGCAGCTGGGGCCTGGCGGCGGCGACAGCAACGGTGTCGCGACCGGAGCGCCGCCGACTGCGCAGAACTCCCTGCAGCAGTCCGCTGCGGCAGGTGCTGCGGCAAGCGGAGCCATGGCCACCCAGGCGTCCAACATGGCAACCGCGGCGTCGAACGCGTTGCAGGCGGCCGCGCCGACCGCCACTCCGGCGGCCGCGTCCGTGCTGGTGTACCGGGAGCCGGTCTACAACTGGCAGGCTACGAAGAGCACCGTGAAGGAGCGCTTTGCTTTCCTGTTCAACAACGAGGTGCTGAGCGACGTTCATTTTCTAGTGGGCAAAGGAATGGGGGTCCAGAGGATACCTGCACACAGGTAAGAGGGGCAATATGTGAACAATGTCTACCGGCTACTTCTGAATGTGTAACGCGTCCTGTGTTGACCCGTGTGCCGCTGCTTGTTGACACCGTCAGGTTTGTTCTGGCTGTGGGGAGCGCTGTGTTCGATGCCATGTTTAACGGTGGGATGGCGACGACCTCAACGGAAATCGAGCTTCCAGATGTGGAACCAGCTGCTTTTCTCGCCCTGCTGAAGTAAGGAAGGACAGATCATGTGAACTGACGACCTGCCTGTCATTAAAGTGGACGTGTGTTGTTATTGTTACATGCAGTATTTAGTCAGGTTATTATTGTATAGTATATAGTAAGTTATTATATTATTTAAACATGGGCAAGAACTCAGTTTTGTGCGTTATATCAAATTAAGCACAATATTCAGTCAAAGTATTTCTTAATATTTTAGCCTTTTACTCAAAATAGTTACTTCTCTTTGTAAATATAGGATGTAATAAACTAATAAAATATGGATATAAAAGCATTTTTTATCTGCCCACTTAGACGATTTTCTAAAAGTAAAGTGCACATGGGGACAGAGCTGGTACGTATAATTAAACCGATTGACTCAAATGTTTTTAGCTGGTTTTTGAATGAATCAGCAAATCTTAAAGATGTAGGTTGGGTGTTCCACGGCTTTGGTGCTATTGCCTCAAAAGCCCTGTTTCCATAAGTCATGATACAGTGGCATAGGGTAGATCGATTTATTTTATTGGATCTGAGAGAGCAAGCAACTGAGAATAAGGGTAGATTAGATCTGTTAGATATATGGAGGAGCCTGATGGTGCAGTGGTGGATATGTGAGGCTGAGAAGTTTAAACTGAATTGTAACCATCTGTTTGACCTCGTGATAAATCTGGTGGCTTTGTGTATTGCTTGTATTGTAATGTATAAGCAGCTGGTAATGTTATTACTAACATCTAAATGATAGGCTCAGACAATGCAAAATCAATCAGGTTAAGCTTCCAAATCAATAAATTAGTGACATAGTAAAATTGGTCAAACTGTTGTGTTAGAGCAACTTGTAAAAAAGTTGTAAATATATTTATTGGCAAGCTTGATTTGCTTAGGATAAGCAGTTCCATTTCAGCTTAATGTTTAAATGGTACCAATGACGACTCTATTTACGCTTTGTCTACTTATTATGCTTGTGTGTTTTGTTTTGAGGACATTGTCATAACTTTTCATTTGAAGAAAAAATATTTCAGTAAACATCTTGAAAAGATGCATCTGGACTACAGGGTTTCGTTGAAGTCTATTTGATTGGACTCAAAAGCTTGAGTGGCATCTTCAAGACATAAAGAGAGCCTCACTCACACGTGGATTCTCCCACAGGTTCCTCTACTCTGATGAAGTCCAGATCGGGCCTGAGACAGTGATGACCACACTCTACACGGCTAAGAAGTACGCTGTGCCGGCCCTGGAGGCTCACTGCGTGGAGTTCCTCAAGAAGAACCTGAGAGCAGACAACGCTTTCATGCTGCTTACACAGGTCAGGTTAAACCCCTTTTGAAAAACAAATACATACAGAGAATACCTGCCATGGAACTTCTTTTATTATCTAGTTTGACATTCATAACTTAACACAAATAAATCAATCAATAAATACACAACAATGACATCCTCTATATAGCTCGAGAAATAGGGAAGTGATTTCTTGGACTAGAGAATTGCAGTTTTATCGAGGCGAAACTAATCTACCTAAAAGACGTGAATCGGATCCATTGATTCACAAACTCAACAATGCCCCACCCAGCACTTTCAGCAGTATCTGAAGAATTTCCAATGCTGGTATTGGAACATCTCTAATTAAATCATAAACTCTTCTTACTCCTGTTGTCAGTTTAGTGAATTTGTCATTTACCTATGTACAAATGCATTTCTCAAACTGATGTTTTTAATTTTTTTCAGGCTCGGCTGTTTGATGAGCCTCAGCTCGCCAGCCTTTGCCTAGAAAACATTGATAAAAACACTGGAGACGCTCTTGCTGCTGAGGGCTTTACAGACATAGACCTGGGTAAATCCTGCACTCTCAGCCTCAATCATGCTGTTCCTTTTGAAGGCCATTTGTTTCAATGTGTTGTGCAGCAGGCCATTGATTTTTATGTCTCCCTCCTTTAGATACATTGGTGGCTGTGCTTGAGAGGGATACTCTCGGGGTGAGGGAGGTGCGTCTGTTCGGAGCTGCGGTGCGTTGGGCGGAGGCCGAGGCTCACAGGCAGCAGTTGCAACCGACACCTGAAAACAAACGCAAGGTCCTGGGCAAAGCGCTCACACTCATTCGCTTCCCTCTCATGACCATTGAGGAGTTCGCTGCAGGTGAGAGACAACAGAGTAAACTGTCACTGTCTCTTTAATGCTCTCGCTCTTTGGCGACCTCAGACTCTTGATTATTCTCTGTTGGTTTTGTCAATGTCTCTTCAGGTCCAGCCCAGTCCAGTATTCTCACAGACAGAGAGGTGGTGAGTCTCTTTCTCCACTTCACAGTAAACCCTAAGCCCCGTGTAGAGTTCATCGACCGGCCTCGCTGCTGCCTCCGCGGGAAGGAGTGCAGCATCACACGTTTTGGACAGGTGGAGAGCCGCTGGGGGTACAGCGGGACCAGTGATCGCATACGGTGAGAGAGGAGCAGAACATTTTAATAATTTCAGTCTTTTAACAAAAACACAAACTGAATGAATTGAGATGTTGTGGCATATTAATTCATATGAATGTGCGATTTACATATGAAATTGGCCTATGATTTCATCTGCCAGGATAGTTACTGTGTAGTCAATGAAAATATATTCCCTCTTCCTCTCAGGTTCTCAGTAAACAGAAGGATATTTGTGGTTGGTTTCGGCCTCTATGGCTCCATACATGGACCCACAGACTACCAGGTCAACATACAGGTATGGACCCTTCAGAATTCAGATGAAAGTCTCATCCCTTGGCAGCCATCTAGGCAAAAAACCCTAGTATTTATTTCAAGAGCCACAGATGCAATTTTAATGGTCACTGGGAAATAAAAACTGCATGAACAAAATTTTATGAAAAATCCAATAACACAGTATTAAATCAGAAAGAATCGGCCCTGTTGCTCCCCCCGCACAAAGTAAAAAAATGAAGAAAAAAAATTAACTATATATGAACTATTTGCAATCAGTGCAAAAACATGATTGGCTTGGTGCTATATTTGTCATACAACTGCCATCTTTGGTGTTTCAGACTTTTCTTGTCAGAAGTGGTTTGTCTTTCTTTAATAACATCTCTGATCCTGTTTAACATATTCTGGATGTTTGTGAAACCTTCTCTTCATGCAGATAATTCACACAGACAGTAACACGGTGCTGGGACAGAACGACACAGGCTTCAGCTGTGACGGCTCAGCTAACACATTCAGAGTCATGTTCAAAGAACCAGTGGAGATTCTACCCAACGTCAACTACACTGCCTGCGCAACACTTAAGGTTTGGGAATTTTTTGTGAATAATGAATAAACCAACAAATCATTAAACTTGCTCAATGCTATTCAGCAGTGCACTAGAGTATAGGATGTTTTATTTTCCCCTTAATGGTTATAATGAGATAATCTGATTAGCTTCTATTGAGTATTCAGCTTCCTCTTCCTCCTCTTTCTGACGTACAGGGTCCAGACTCTCATTATGGGACGAAGGGAATGCGAAAGGTTACATATGAGTCATCATCCACCGGCACAAAGACCTGTTTCACCTTCTGCTACGCAGCGGGCAACAACAACGGCACTTCCGTCGAGGACGGACAGATTCCTGAGGTCATCTTCTACACATAGTCACCTCCGACATGGCAACGATTTTCCATCAAATGTGACTGACTGACACCAGCGCAGGGCCACACCTCAGCAGCCCAACTGGGGACTAATCTGTCAGACATCATACTGTTCCCTCCATATAGTGTCCTACCGTCGGCCACATGGGAAGACAACTTGCTGTGGGGCGATGTAGGTCACTACATGGGGTGTAGCTCGTCATTTGAGATGCTTTCTCTCTTTCTTAGTGACTTCTTTTTATCCCATTGTGTTGTAGTGGTGCCAGTCTCTGAAACAGACATGACTGTAACAGACTCCACGGGAGAAGCAGAGAGGGAGGGAGGAGCCTCTTAGATCAGTCACAGTATCCATGTCCCTGCTGTGGATTGACGGCATAAGGCTTGACACTGAATTCTTCTTAAGCTGTATGATTCCCCTTCCTGTACTCAGCAGCATTTGTGCGAAGGAGAGTCGCAAGTGTATGAATGTACAGTAATATCACATTTTGCCAAGAAACGATCCTCACCATTGTTCAGTATAGACCAGCATTTCACTGACATGACTTCCATAGACTTGAAGACCTCATAGGATTAAAGGATTCTTGGCAAATTCGAACCAAACTTCATACTAATCTTAACAATATGGTTATGGTAAGCAATTTTGGGTTTCTACATACAGTACAATCTGTGATATCTTGTGTCCTTGCTTGGTAGTTGCCTATAACCAAGATACCTTGCACTTCTTGGCCTTGCATATGTTCATTTGGTTGTTCTATGGATGCACACTGATTCTTCAGATATGTTTCTATTTAGCTTTGTTTTAAAAAGTGTTGGGGAAGAACTTTCCTTCTTGGTGCGGAGGTTAAAGGGTTGTATATTAAAGTGGCATTTATTAACATTATATATGTAACTTGAAATAACTATTGATTAAAGAGTGAGGAAAACATATTGTGATGCTTGTTTCTTTAACTCTTCATCAGAAGTAAAAAATATGACATTTTGAGGAATGTGCTTTGTTGTAGAGGATTGGTACTTCCTGGGATATGCCCAGCAAATGGTTAACATAGCTGAGACAACATTTATCGGCACCTTTATAAACTCACTAATCTATGTTCTTCTTTTCATGGGATGAAATGTGAAATTACATAAAAAAGTTAATAAATAAAATCCTGAGATGGAAATGCCAGTGGTACAGAAGAATTAGGCAAGTACAAGCTAGCAAGAATAAATTCAGTGAATGAGTGAATTTTCATTTTTCAGTGAACTATCCCTTTTAATAAAGTACAAAATCGACTGACGTTCCTTCCATCTTGTAGGGGAAGTTGTCTTTAATCAAGTTTCTCTCCGTCGTGTCATTAGCACAAAAACCTTTGATGTAACAAACAAGTATTTTCATCATCACTCTACCTGACAGTTATTGACTTTGATGAATTGAGTATTTAAAATATAAAGATAATGAAATGGCCTACTTTTATTCCTTGAGTTCTTAGTTTACATTAACTGAGAAATTAGCATGGCAGACTGAAACATTGAAGATTCAACAGTTGCCTTATCAGTATTTGAATCTTTTATTTTTTTCTTAATTATTATACAGTATATGCATTACCAAACCCCGATAACTCGTGAATTAAGAAATAGCAATCCATCATTATTTAATATTACATTGGTAATTGTCGAAATGGTCACTGAAGCGACAGCCAAGCAAATATTCACATAAGAGAAGCCAATGCTGTTGAATTGTTGTATTTTTCCTCAATAATATGATAAATGTTTAATCGCTTATCGTTTCCTTTCTGTTAATCAACTTTTAAATCAATCAACTGGTTATTTCTAATCCAGTGTACTGTTGGTTTTCTGGTTGTCTCTGGAAACGCTGACACATATAGTGGGAGTCAACAGGGGCCGCAAAGACATTAATCAGTATCAATAGTGTTGTCTAACTCACTTTCATAAAGTCAATATTCTTATATCTCAAAATGTCAAACTTTCCCTTCAGCTTCTCTCAGCTGACTGTAGCAATAACAACATTTCAGGAGTCACATTTTTCCTCATGCTTAAATGTTTTAATTCAGTACATCCACTGAACAAAGGTCCAATTCAGGAAGCTTTAAATTCTGTAACACTTTAATGTAATTCCCATGGTTTTATTTTACCATGAACCATTTAAATACACGTTATTGCAGCAGTATCACAGTGCAGTGAACAGGCCCGTCCTGGCAGAGGAGTCGGGGGGGGATAAGGAGGAATAGAAGAAACAAGGATTTTTCAATACTACTGCTTTAATCTAATTGTTCCCCAAAACCCTTGCCCTAGGCACTTGGTGTCCTTCAGCCGTGAAATGAAAAAAAAAGATAGCATTGCGGCTTCCACTAGCCTCAAACGAAAATGTAAGCATTGTTTCTGCTCTGGACTCATAGCCAAAGAATTTTGTGCAAAGTATCTGTAAGCCTGTACAAAGATTTTAAAGTGCCCACGGGGTAGGGTTTAGAGATTGATTTGGTTTAAATCTTTTTAATCCAGGGTCGGAGTTTACATTTTGTCCAAGTAGTTTTCGAGGAGGGGGATGCCTTCTTTCAGGCCTTTGCGTTTCCTAATCTCAGCAACAACTTGGTGGGCTCTGCAGGTGGGATCGCTGGGGTCCCCCGGGAGAATCTGCCAGTGGTCAAATATGCATTGAGGGAAGGCCTGTCCTCCAGTGTTACTGCGCAGGTCAGCTGTGAACCCTGGAGGAAATAAACATATATAAATAGAACTGCTCTCTCTGACAACAATGTGACTGTGATCAGCTGGAATTGCCTAACATCTTCATTAAGTTTGATTTGTTGTAAACAAATTAGTCTGAGGATGCATCATAGACTTAAAATAGATATGGATGACATGATTTGACGCCTAAAAATGAAGCCAAGGCATCTTGATCGCCACCTGGTGGCTGGCTGCAGTATAGGTCATTAATCCTGCCAGTTTTCTGTCATTTTAGGTGGTCGTTGTAATACTGGTGTTGTATACTAGCTTAGTGTCTTGATAGTGGGAGGAAATCAATAATCCATCTTTATAAAAGAGTCTAAGATACGCACAGACTTTTTTCAATGTCCTTCATGTAATTTTACAATATTTAAAATAATCACACTAAAAACACTAACATGGATCTTAATGTACAGACACTTCAAAGAGCATATTTAATCTATTCATACTTAATTTTATTCAACTCTATTGGGTCAAACTAGCGAAATACAATTTTATCAAGAAACTACAGGTTTAATAGTTAGATCCAACAATAAACAGATTCACAGACTGATGCACAAACTCACCAAATGACTCGTTGACAGGCAGGAAGGCTTTCACCACGAACATGGGAGTTCCCATCACCTGGGATTCCTCGAACACGTGACCTCGTTTCCTGTTTAACACGCCATAGATCCCACCGACCACCTGCTCGGGGCACTGTACAAATACGAGGCACAGCGGTCAGAAATACTCTCTAAACTGGCTCGAAGAAGTTGAACATTAACAGCAAGACACTTGATTAATGTCTAACATTTTATGGGGATTATATGTTTAGTGTTTGTAAGTTATGTTTCTCTATCTCTTCAAATATACTCACGGCAAATGTAGTCTTTGTATATGTCGACATGAAGGGTCATAGATTTACAGAATTAACAGTCTTGTTTATCACTTTGTTTTTGAGATTGGCCGCCTCCACACATACCTGTATCTCCACCAGGTAAATGGGCTCCATGAGACGGGGCTGAGCGGTGAGCTGGCAGGCGTACAGGACCCTACGAGCTGTGGGAATAATCTGCCCTCCACCACGGTGGATGGCGTCTGTGTGCAGCGTCACATCATAAATGTCGAAGCGAATGGATCGCATGTTTTCCTCACATAGCGCGCCCTGCAGGATGAAGACAGAGAATGCATCAATGTTTTCTGGAGGATGCGAGTACATGTACAAACAGTGAAATGTAAGTGCAACCATTATGAATCGCTGCCCACCTCTTTGGTTGCCCACTGGAAACCGGCCACCACACTGTCCTTGATCTCGTTGAGGTACTGAACTCCCTTCGTCATGTCTATCAGCAGGTTGGGCCCCGACCCGTCTGGACCGAAGCACCAGATCTTCCTGGCCTCCGTCACCTCCCACTCGTACTTGTCTGCGAGGTATCGAGCGCGAACCTTCAGCTCCTGCCGAGCGCTGACGTCCCCCTTCTCGATATCCTCACCCAGGCCGTCAGGAAAAGGACGGGACTTCATGAAGAGACGATTGTGCTTGTTGGGCGACTTGGACAAACACATCTGGTCTGATTCTTCTGACACTGTCTCTCTGTAAGAAACGACTGGGTCTGATTTCTGGAGAGAGATGAAGGGAAAGGACATCATGCTTGAACATAGAGGTGGTAGTGCACTAAGGTGAGGACATATGAGTTCATTTAAAGGTTCAGTGTGTAGAACTTGGTGACATCTAGTGGTGAACTTGAATGTTGCAGCTGAATACCCATCATCTCAATATGGCTGCCTATGTAGAGAGGTCCCACTCATGATGTAAATATAAAGTGTTAATAAAGTGATAAAATATAAATGGCTGATTCTACTATAAAGAAAAAAACAATTCATACAATGTAGGTGATTACACATTAGTGAAAACATCACTAGGATTGTTATATATTCAATTTCTGCCAATAGATCCCTTTCACCTAAGTCGTACACACTGAATCTGTAAGTCTGACTAGCGAGGCTCAGATATGGGCCAGGTCTTGGTCATATTAGTCGAGTGAAGAAGCTTGACCTGTTTTTCACCTCATGTTACTGCTTCCATGTAAATAAATACATTTTGAATTAATTTCTGATTCAGCTTAATAACATTGACCCGCGGATCCTATTGAAAGAACTCTGTCCCTCTGTCATGGCCGTCTCACCTTCAGTGGAATGCAGGCGTGGTCCTCCTCCAGGTCTTTCAGGCAGATCTCCAGGTGCAGCTCCCCCGCTCCGGCGACGATGTGCTCCCCGGACTCCTCGATGATGCACTGCACCATGGGGTCGGACTTGGCCAGGCGCTTCAGACCCTCCACCAGCTTGGGCAGGTCAGCGGGGTTCTTGGCCTCCACAGCGACTCTGACCACCGGGCTCACGCTGAACTTCATCACCCTCATGTTGTGGGCCTGCGGACAGAGCCACCAAGTTGACAGTTGCGACCATACCTCATTATAAATACACTGTACAGAAAGGAAATGTCCCAGTTCACCCCTTAGCCCTACCACTTGGTCTAGACCCTTTGTTTTGAAAAGAGCCATGAAGGGGTGGTGTTGCCTAATTTCTCTATGTGATGTAGAGGTAGTGGCCATCCAGCTCTTCAAACAACCCTCTTCAACGTAGTGTATTCAAAACCGTTAGTTGATATTGTTTGTCATTGTAATAACGTTGGTTGACTGCTCATGACGTAGCAATTGGTGTCCCAGCTCCTAGGAAAAGATATCCTAGTCCTACCCCTTCTGGCTCCGTTTTGAGGGGACACTACCCAGCAAGGGGCCCCTCGTATCTAGGGGTAGGGCCAAGGGAGAGGAATCAAGACACGCCACACCACTGTTTGTTGCATGAAGGAGGGAGGAAAAAAGGCATACTTGTTCAAAGGTGGTAATGGTCCCTGTCTTAATAAGGTACTGGTCAACTCCAACAAGACCCACGATGTTGCCGCATGGGACGTCTTCAATAGGCTCCACATAGCGGCCCATCATCAGAATGGTCCTGGATAAAAGAAGAGAACAACGTTTGATGAACAAGTGGCCAACCAATAACCTGGAAACACATGAGGAGCAGAGATGCTGTAGTTTCTAAACAAGATACGTTCACCTCTGGATGGGTTTGCAGTAGAGGTCCTCTTTCTTGCCGGGCGTGAAGTTTGGCCCCATGATGCGAACTTTCTGACCAGTGGACACACATCCAGAGAACACACGGCCAAAGGCGTAGAAACGACCCTTGTCGGTGGTTGGCACCATCTTGGAGATGTACATCATCAGCGGAGCCTTGGGGTCACAGTTCCTGATACCTGAAATGAGAGATTATGTTCGGCTCAACATCTAAATAAAGTAATTGTCATGTTGCTCCTAATTAAATGATGTCTCGTCCATGTTTCACTGACCCATGGCAACCTCGTCGTCTCCTGGCCCCTCGTACAGCAGCTCACAGCGGTATCTCTGTGCAGTGACGGGGGAGGGCAGGTGGATAGTGATCATCTGGAGCAGGGCCTCTCCAGCCGGCAGCCAGCGACGCATTACGGCCTTCAGCAGGGGCTTCCCCTCCTTGTCCTTGTCCTCCGAGTCCAGTTTGACATCCAGCTTCTCAATGAGTTTGGCCGCCTCGTCCTTATTGAAGTTCATGATGGCATCGAACACCTTAGAGGAAAATGAGAGAGGGCGAGTACAAATGAAGACATCCTCTTTTACTTATTTAGTTATTATGATGGCAGAGAAATGAAACAATACTCATGAAAACTGGTGCAGTCTAAAGCCGTTTTTCAGACAGGAACTCTGGAAAATTCATCAGATGAATTAATGCAGTTTTTTCAAGGTGTTTTTTTCAGTTACCTTGAAGATGGGGTCCAAAACAAGCTGGCAAAAGGTGCGAGGGAGTTTCTGACCATCGGGACCGATAGCTGTCTTACTAAATTTGCCGACACTTGGATCAAAATATCTGGAAGAGGTATAAAATATTTAACAAACATGCATTACAGCCTGGCAACATTTCTCTATCAATGCACTGGTGTTTACCTGTCTCCCCACAACTTCTTCATCATGTCCTCCACTTTCTTACTCCTCTCTGCTGGTCCCAGCTGAGCATATCCTTTCGAAGCAAACTTCGCTACGTACATCTCAGCAAACTGCTTTAGGGTGAATGCCCAGCCGTGGAGGCCAGAGCCGAACCCGACTGTGCCGATGATAGGGTCAATCTGAGAGAGAAGAGCCCATTCGTCTTGGCTATCACAAATAAAATACTGTTACTTTAAATTTGAGGTGTATTAGTGCACAAGTGTGTGTCTGTGGTGCATGTGCCATACCATGATGCTTCCCATGGGTCCTCCCTCGTCCTCTCCGTAGGTGGAGATAATGACGTTGACGTTCTCCACGATGCGCTGGAAGGTCTGGAAGAGCTCGTCGGGCTTCAGCTGCAGCTCGAGCAGTGCGCGGTCCATCTTGTTCATCATCAGAACCGGTTTGATTCGCTCAGCGATGGCCTGCCGCAGCACGGTCTCCGTTTGTACACACACGCCTGGCAGAGGAAGCAAGCAGGTGAGCGTGGGAAGGGCACTTGTGAGATGGGGGAGGCAAAGACGTGAAACATTGTGCGATTACCTGAGACACAGTCCACCACCACCAGGGCTCCGTCAGTCACCCTGAGGGCAGCGGTTACCTCAGAGGAGAAGTCAACGTGACCCGGAGAATCAATGAGGTTGATGAGGAAGCCGTTGCCGTCTTTACCCTGCTTGATAAACGCCAAGTCATTGTCTTCGAGCTCGTAGTACAAGGAGATGGCCCTGAGTCACAGACATGGCGTAATTTAAAGTCTGAACAAGTGTTTGTCTATCAACACCAATTCATCTTAAAATATGTATAAGGAATGAATACAAAAAAATAATACATTTAACTGAATACTCTTCAGTGAGACGAGAGAGGCTGACAAGCTTAGTTCAAGTTTTATTCAATGACCCAACTCAAACTATTTCAGTCAATCAGTGTCAGTGCTGGTACATGTACTGGCTTCAGATTGAAACATCTGGGTGAATTTTTATAAAAAACAATTTGTCTTCTCTAAACATCTTCAAAATTTACATTTTATTAAAGGAACTAGAAAGCTAGATTAACGTTTTGCTGGGACTAACATTAGAGTTGAGATGTTGTATTAAATAGATAGTAGGTAAAATTCTGTATGTAGGATATATATCTGTATATACAAAAATCTGTTGGGCTCTCGCTGAAATTATATTTCTATTATTAATAGTATTTCATAATAATAACAGGCCAAATGGGATTCTGTGTCAATGTTTCTTTCTTCTGTGATGTTGTAGACACAGATTGATCTTGAGAGCCTGTTTCCTCCGCCACTCTCACTATGGGCGAAGGGGTCCCACAGGAATAATACGCATTGCACAGCAGTTGTGCAGTGGTTTTCTCATGTCAATCAATCAATCTGATCATCCCACAGCCAAGGTCCTGATGAAGCTCAGATGTATTTCTAAGGGTTAAATTCATAAATGCTACCTAAGTATGTTTCCCCACCCAAAATTGAAATAAAGTTATTGCACACTTTGTGATTAATACTACAAAATAATTAAGAATTCTTGGGATTTCCAACCAAGTTTTCAGGACCTTCACTGTTTGGCACAATAACACAGAGCTGTTTCTGGGCCCTGTGCTCTGAGGCAACGCACGTGGATTTGATGGTGATGCAGCGCTCCTGCTCGTCTTTGCGCGTGTCTGTGAAACGGGTCTCCCCTGCCCGGGACGATGCGATGATCCCCGCCTTGGACACCAGCGAGTCAGTCAGCGTGGACTTGCCGTGATCCACGTGGGCGATCACGGATATGTTTCTGATGTTGGACTTCTTGTCCATGATGGCACGGATCTGATCCACTGTGAAGTTCACCTGGTGGAGAAGGGGAGGGAGGGTAAGGGGGTCATGTGGAGTTCCAACCAGCAGCGGTTGTAATAATATTTATGTCCAGATCTCTACTGCTGTTCAGAGTGGAGTTATAAAAAGAAAGACATGTCTGTAACTGAATCCATGGGCCTGATCAACACCGCATGTAGACTTCACCTTCTGGTCTCTGACCAGAAGCAGAAGTGCTGAATCACTAGCACCACATTACTCAATCATGCAGGGAGTGGAATGTTATCAATGTTAGACCTTAAATTACAATAACAATATGTCAAATATATAAAAAATACGCTAAATAATGATTTGAAATATTATTGAACAGACAAAACATAGGTGTTTCAATATGTGCGTAACGATTGAGGGCTTAAACTGCTTTATATCAAACATAATTAGTTTATTTTGATCTGGAGGTTATGTTTTCCTAATCGTCCCTTTGTTTGTTGATGGGTTTGTATGTTTGTATGTTAGCAAGACTACACAAAAGATACTGAACTGATTAACACGGAACTTGGTGAAAGGGTGTGGTACGGGTAAGGAAGAACCCATTACAATGTCATGCAGATCTGGATCAGGGGACACCTCCAGGATATCTTTTTCACTTTTTTTTTTAATGCTATGAGATAAATTTTCAGTAATTCCCAGTGACAACAAAAAAAACTGACGTAAAATAAGTAAAATAAAGTTGGTGCATAAATTGAGAAATAAAATTGATGTTTGCATTAATTCTGGGACTTTTAAGACCGTTAAGGGGTTTTGTGATCTTTATGTCATGGTATGAAACATATTATTTAAAGAATAAATCACCATAGTGGGTTTAAATGGACCTATATAAAATTACTAACTAGTAAGTTTGGGACTAATAAAATGCATCTTAATTAATATGACAAAAAAAGGGACAGTATAGATTGAAAGTATAGATGTCTAACATAATTCTAGCATTATGTTAGACATAACATAATGCCTAACATAATGCACATGTACATGCGCACATACTAATCCTAGATATCCAGACTTAGTAATATCTGTAGTCATAGATGTTTTAAGGCCATTTAAAGTTATCCACCATGGTGAGGCGGTGCTGCAGCTTCGTTTAGGTGATGTCTTTATTGGAGGCCAAAAATATTGAACTACATATTTCTGTCGCCCCCTCCAGACCGGTCCAAACCTGCGGGTTATGGAGATAACAGGATTCACCGACATGCACATGAGAGCAGTCAGGACATGTCCCCTCACATCGTGTCACAGCTTGATATTAAAAGATTTGTTGTGAACGTCACAGAGCGCAGAGGCCCAGGCAGCTTTTAGGCCACAGTCCTGCTCCTAATCAGCTGCTGCGTAGGTAACACACATACACACGCACACAAACACACACACTGGTCCTCCATCTGAACACACTCATCACGTCACAAAACACCGGGCATCGGCATCCTTGGGAGCCGCACTCGCCCCTGACAGTCTCCGAAGCTTGTTGCACTCAAACTGTCATGATGATCCAGAGGAGCCGCTGTCAGCTGGTTTTCTTTCTCCTGCTTCAAAGATACAAAATACACAATAGGAGCACACACACACTGTGGACTCACCATTTTGTCTGCAGGTGGTTGCTATTCGTGTGAGTCGGTTTATTGCTGTGAACTCTTGGAGGACAGGCAGTCCCGGTGCTGCTGCTGCTGCTGCTACTGCTGCTGCAGGGCAGAGGCTGCAGCAGGGGGCGCTGATGAGGCAAAGTGTGGGTGCGTGTTTATGTTTGTGTGGCTTTGCGAGCGCGCTGCTGCGCTGCTGCGCCATCCAGTCCCTGCTGGGTGTGTTAGTGCGTTTTCGTTATTCTCTTTGCATGCTGTTTTTATTATTAACCGTTAGTTAGTCTTCGTAGCAACTTCACACCCAGCTCTCTCTGATCTTTCCTCTGACGAAGAAATGCACAATTTTGGCTTCTTCCTTTAGTTTGAGTAGGTTTGAGTAAGTGTATCTCATATTCTGCCAACATAGATATGAATGCTGCCGTCTTGCACTATCGTAGTCAGTAGTGATCGGGCTATGTTGCCATGTTAGCGAAATCTTTTTAAGTTTTGGAACAGTCCAAAAAGGCACATTGACACCTAAATTCAAAATGTTTATAAACCTTACATAGACTAATTCAGTTCATATATGACTCAGCTTTTCTAACTCAGTCACTTCTACACATCAGTAAGACTTAATTGTCATCAGTGAGTCACCTTCAGTGGATTATTTATGCAGATGTTTATTTCTTGAATTATGGAGCAAATGATAAAACTGTACACAGAATGTTTCAGGGGCAAATATACAAATTCTTAATGGGGTGGATCTTTACCTAGACTGTATTTGTTGTATTTCATTAGGGCCTGACAGGCACTGACAGACGTGAGGCCCTATTGAAATTGTAAGGATTATTATTAGACGTTTTTTATCCATGCTTTTTTGTCACTTAATCGCTTTTGAATAAAATATTAGTTAAGTATGTCCAAAAGAACCCCGCCACTTGCAGCAACAACACAGCGGTTGGGTTCATTCTTCCCTGTCAAAGATCATCTGAGGTTTTACCACTTCAGGATGCAGTAGCAGTTGTCTGCCACCTGAGGGCAGAGCAGCACCAAGCAACTATAGGGGAGGTTGAGAGAAACTGAAATGAGGGGGGGTGGGGATTGGTGGTGGGGTGAGATAAAAAGGAGGTGAAACATGTGATGCACCTGTGTGTCTGTGAATGTGTACATATGAACATGTATGCAAAGGGGACTTGGATGATTTCTGTTTCCTCTGTGCACTCAACTCCACACGCTAAGAGGAGAAGCTCTGCTCTGAAAATATACATTCTTCACAGATGCAGCATCGCAGACATAATGGGCCCACAAGGGAGCGGCTGAGTTCCTAACTGCATTCTTTTTTATTCTTTTTACACAACAAAGATTATTTGAAACCATTTTTCATTTCTTCGGCAGGAAGATGGCTCGTGTTAAATGGATTTCTCTCCAGGTGGTCTTCAGCTGTTGGGCAGTGGCCTAGAGGCTACATTTTCCTGATGAAGGGGCAGAAGAAATTTAAAGTAATTATTGCTGAAGGAGGAATTAACCAAGCATATCTTGTTTTTATAACCTGAAACCACCAGCTTGCGATTAACATCAACTGATAACTGATCTATAAAGTATCACTACATTTTTAACCATGAAAAATCCCATTAACTTAAAACAACCCTGTATGAACATTAGAAAGGGGAACTGTCTTTTGTTTTATCTCAACAGGTGACAGAGAACACACCAACTGAATCAAAGGGAAAAAAACACAACATTTATAAACACAAGGGAAGAAACATATTAAAGTTTGAGTTCGAAATCCAATCAGTCCTGAGGCCTTGTCAACAGACACAGATATTTTCTCATTTCATTGCAACACGACTGTGCACTGTGTCACGTTTCCACCAGTGGAGCTGACCTAATAAAACCAGCTCTGCTTAGAGGTGTGTGCAGTCACTCAAGGAGATGAGCACAGATTACGCTTCACGTCAAGAAACAGAACTGTGCCTGATTTATGGCATAATTTATTCTTTCTTATATTCTATGTACAGCTGATGTCTCCTTGAAGCTTCCCTCTGTAGGCTGTTGACTGTCAAAACAAGCTTCTGTGTATGCAAATACAAAAAAGAGGAGAAATCAGCTCCCTTCAGTCACCACAAACTGATGTGCAATTGTAAAGAGGTGATTCCTGAATTTGATAGAACAAATGAAGATTAGATTTGATAAAAGTGAGAAAAACTAATTTATAACATCAAAGTATCAAATGTACGTTGACATATTATCGCAGCAATGTGGATATCATCCTCATCCTCATCCTCATCCTCATCCTCAACCTCATCCTCATCCTCCCCCTCATCCTCATCCTCATCCTCATCCTCATCCTGTTCCTAGTCCTGGTCCTGGTCCTGGTCCTCGTCCTTGTCATCGTCGTCGTCAAAGATTTGACAAGACCCTACACACGAAGCTGCTTGGTTTCTTTTTAACCATTTGAATTATTCATTTCATACAATATTGATAGAGTGTGACAAAATTGAGGCAGCAACAACATTAACCCCAAACACCCCAACATAAATAACGCCGTCAAAATCATAACCACGGCATACTGATATATATATATATATATGTATATATTAAGTAATATAGGTAATAATAAATAAATGTAAATAGAAAAATATTAATATAATAAATTGTGTATAGTTAAAAATAGCACAATGAGGACATATAACACAAAATGATGAACCTCAGTCTTAATGTTATATCGTGATAATTATTGTTTCATGAAAGTATATTTTTGCCCGTGTTGCTAAGCGCTACTCCTTTCATACCCAGCTCCTCGCACTGGGAGTTGCAGACGAGCCGGAATATGAATTGCTTTGCTCTTTGTCCAATTCACTCCAAAATAATGTATCAGCTCCTGCTATTAAATAATGTTTCAGCTAAGGATGTAGAAACATTTTGAGGATTTCAATGTCCCTGGAAATAAAAGTGCCAAGTTGCTGACACACTGAGCTGGCACCTGCTTGAGTTATACTTCATCTTCCTTTCCTGTAGCTGAATTTTGGCTTTTACTAGTTTGGTTACGTGCAGCAAATACGGTATGAGCTTCACTCCACACAGCCCTGAATCGCTTTCATTTCACTCTTACGTGTGTGACGCATTGGGAATTTCCCACAATCTGCAGGTGAATCATTTTGTCACTGCCCTTCAATTACGAGCCATCCAACATGCATTTCACCGGTGAGCGACCAGGCCGTGTGCTCAGAGCCTGCTCTCTGATTCTCACCTGTCCGTATAAAAAATCATCAGTCCCCGGGGTTGCTCTCAGAAGCTGTGTAGCCTACTTTTGTTCCCCCCCAGCGGATCTGTTTATTTTTTCATGAGAAGGGCTCAGCCTGGCGTTTTCAAGATATTCCTTTTCAATTGCATACTTCGTCTTCCTCAAGGAAATGTGTCAACTGTTCATATTTGTTCACACCCAGGCATATTGTATATGTGTAGGTTGGATAAAGTTACAGAATTTTTGAATATGTACATTTTTCCTTTTCTTTAAATCCTAAACACATATAGCCATGAGTGGATGTACCTCTCAGTAACCCTTAGTAGCATGCATCCAAATAGTTGTGATGATGTGGATTTACAATAGGATTTCATGTGCAATAACACTGCAATTATCAGAACTGGGCTGCAGCCAAATTCTTGGTATCCAGAGATGTGCTGAAAATGTTCTGGCTTGATAACCTCTGCGTGTACTTTGAAACTCTCTAATCTGAAGATAGAGCCACAATAAAGATAGTGCCGCCCTGCTGCCATGCAATTAGTGGTATTACAGTACTGATAAAGCTGGCTGTATGTCTGAGGTAAGTTGAGTTTAATGCAACAAATAGGCTACAGTTATCTTTCAAGTTCTTGAAGGATTAAAGGATCAGGGGTTACAAATACGATTATTAAAATTGCTGTGAATCTATTGGGTCCTGAGTGAATCAGTGAAACCATAATTCACAGCACATCCGCCAAAATCGAATTTTCGTTCCTAACGTAACCTTATTTCTGAACATTAGAGACTCTTGACTTGTGTATTTCTGAAAAGCCTGCTGGAGCTGTAAAATCAAAATTCAAAACTGCTTCAGCAAGTTTGATTTATCAACATTATGGGACTTGCCTGACACACACACGCCTGGGAAACAAAGGGAATACTTACCCCATCATTACAGTCTATACAGAAAATGAGAGTCTGCGGACTCAGCTGTGTGCCACACAAACCCCAAGCAGGTCTGAATCTGACGTGCCTCAGATCACCTTTTTCTTTCCTCCTATGCACTCCTGTCCCCCCTCCCCCCCTCTCGTTTTAATGGTTTAGTAAAGGCAACATCAACATCCCACTGAAAAGAAACTTACAAAAGGAAAGATTCAAAAGAATAATATAGTCTACTTTGAAGGGTCTGATGAAGGAAAAATGTCAAAGAATTCATCTGTAGAGAAAAGAAAATGAGGGTCTTTCTTCAGACGTGCTTTGAAGTCAAGCCAGTGGTGGAGGAATTACAGTATGTTGCTTTTCATCAGCCAGTTGAATCTACTTTTTTTCTGAACTGCGGAGAAGTTTAATAGCCCTGCCATTGATCAGATCTCTTCCCCCACTGTGATAATTGCTAAACACACCTTTGACACAAATGATTAAGTATCATTTTGTGTTTCTGCTGCCAAAACATATTATGTAATCCCTTTGCTTATTGAGTGTATGCTTCTAATTATGACTATAAAGATAAGACACTGTGAGGCGTACACTGGTGGTTGTGCCAGAGAAAAAATAAATAATATCCTTGTTCACAGAAACTGAATAATAACTAAGTACTTCAAGGACGTACACAAAGAACCTGAGGGAGTGTTGGAACAATTTTGACAAATTCTGCATATAGGACTTTGGTTTGACAGATTCATTATTAAGTGAGTGATTGTGTTGTCATTCCACACTTTGTTTTTCTTCTGTGCCTTGGAATCACAGCAATGTCTGCACATGACAGCTCCCCAATAGTCGAAGCCAAGGCTCTTGACTGAATCCTCCATGTTTGTGGATGGGAGATGGACAAGACAAAAAGTCTGTTCGCTTACAGCTTTCTAGACACTACAGAGAAAACTATAAACCTCTACTGTATGTTGAGCCTCTCCTTATCATAGACACAAAGATGGACAACATGACTCCCAAAATCTAAAGCCAAAACATCTCAAATCCCCTCTCCTCCATGTTTGGGGATGGGACATGTACCATAGTAAAAAGTCTAAGTACATGTCAATTACTTTTTTCTAGAGGATGATTTCTGTTCTTGTTGCCCTGATTATTGTTCAAGTGCTAATTGTTTTTGATCAATTTAAAAAAATATATATATTTTATGCTGAGAGCGTCATGAATGACAGCTGAGAATGAGTTGCGATTGGTCAAGTGCATGTACCACAGCTCCCTTCCCCAACTGTTCCTGCGCATACTGGCTCTAAATAGACAAGATGGCAGCATTTTGATCTGGAATATGTTAATTGCTTAATTTCTGGAGACTGGGAAGAAGTGGAGACATATCGTCCTTCTATAAATACAGTCTGTGGTTGATCCTGTCCGAATGCTAACGTTTTCAAATAAGTACGCAACAGCACAGCTGAGCTGAAAACAGCCTTGTTAATGATAGCCTGGAATACTGAGCAAACCAAAATCAACTTTTGACATGATTCTGATTCTCAATTACAGACCAATTATTTACATTCTTTTAAATCAAAACAAAACTTTATAAAGAATTGACATTAGCTCTTATTTACCCTCACTCATTATAACTATCTATTTATTTTAGCAATAAATTACATCTGTTGAATCTTAGTTTGTTTCTCGACTCCTGTTCTATTGATTTATTCTCATAGTTTCTTCCTTTTAAAGCACTGTAATATTTCTAAGAAAAGTGATACATAAATTAAATGTATTATCATTGTAATTCTTATTTTCTTTACTTCATTCTGTTTGTTCTTTTATGCAGTAGGGTTATAATGTAGACGATTGGTCAGGAAATTATATTCATTCCCTTCCCAATAGTGATGGTAACTTTCAGTCCATCAAAAATTGCATCCTTACAGCTATGCTGCTAACATGTGTCAGCACATTTTTTGTTGTTTTGGTTTGAACTAATTAACAAATTGTTACTAACAGATAAAGATAATCATGACTCAGTCCGCCCTCTGCCTTTGAAAGCAATAAAAATGAGCTGTTAATCAATCCTTTCCAACAAGTATTCAATGTGAAACCAACAGCGTCTCGTCATGAGGACATCAAATGTCACTCTAGGAGAAACTTTGACCAATAAATCTATCAGAGAGCCTTTGTCTTGTGCTGATTGGCTCTACCAGCTATCTGCTAAACACCGGATTGGACAGTGATCACCTGGGATGAGGTAATGCTTATGGCATTTCAACTTTGTCCCTTGAGAGAGACTTAAGGTTTGCTCCTGGACACTGAGCCACACAAAGGATTGTCTTGATCTAGTTGTGTGTTGTCTTTTAATTCCTGCTGGAAGGTTTCACTGAAAATTCATCAGCCGCTGATTTAGAATTAGAATTATGGCACTGAAAACAGAGAAGGTAAGACATACAATTATTGTTTTTTATGTAAGAGAAGTATTCAGCCTGAGCAGTAGAAGAAAAATTATTACAGAAGGTAAAAAATGGATACATATTGATTTGATTCTTTTTTTACAGGCAAGTGTGGGTTTGAGCTAAAATCAGGCAGAACTGAGAAAAACCTCAACATTCACTCAGACTGGTTGTTCATTTCAGGCGCACACTGGGTTGGACTTCATTGACCTCCTGCTCAGGAACACTGATGAAACCATTGGTTACCAGAGCAACCAGTCGTGGACTATTACATTTGATGATGTGAGTATGGTCGTTTTGCACAGTTAACTCAGGGGACATAATAATCCCAAATGCAAACTCACAGAATCTCATTATGAAAGTGTGAAGGCCGAGTGGGATCTGTATATATCAAGGGTCATGTGTCATGTTAATGGAAGCATGCGTGTGAGCTCATTTACAGCTTCATGTATACATGCAGCTGACTGACAGACACTGATGAGATAAGCCTCTCAAGGAAATGAGCTGGAGGAATTGAATGTTCTTTTCTATGCTCGTGTGAGAGAAAATTATTTTCTGATGAAGTCCATTGCAAGAAGATGATGGGGTTGTTTGTTCATATGCTCACTTCCTCCACCTCAAACTCAGAGTCCAGAGAGAAGCTCTGCTGATGACTTCCTGGACTCCCTGCTGGGGGGGAGTGACTCCTCTACGCCGGCGTCCCCACTGTGGTCACCTTGCACGACCGACAGTGGCATCAATGAGGACCCCCTGATGGATCAATCGGAATGCCCTCACCCAACCTTTGACGCACCGTCTATCCCTCAGGATCCAGGGAATCAGCTGCCAGCCAGTGAAGAAACTGCTTCCATTGATCAAAGTAAGACTGGATTAACCGTGACAGTTATATTCTGGTATTTTGGACTGGCAAGGATCATCTCTGAGGCTTACAGCCACATGAAGCAGTACAGCGTTGAGAGACACACAAACCCACAGGAACAATGTGATCCAGGGCACTGCAGCACTGCCAGGTATATAACCAAGACCTGAATGTGAGACTTCCCAATTTTGTGCTGCAGAATAATGGAAGGGTTTTGAGTGAGCTTCTAAAGGCTAAAGGCCCCTTTCAAGGGGCAAATAATTAGGTTTTCCCATTTATGAGCATCTGCAAAGGATAAAAGGCTGTGCAAGTCAGAGTTTTTTGAATAAATGTCCCTTTTCACAATGCTGATGGTTGACCTCCTCGGTGCTAAAAAGATATAGATGTGTAGACAATTGTCTGCATAAACCACATCCGCGTCAACACAAAGGCATTTCAAACAGAGAAAAATGTGACACATTTTGTTGTGGCAGTGGACTGTACAGCACAGCGGGGTGCAGCACACACGGCGGTCTCAGATGCAGCAACATAAACCCTAAATGTTTCTCTTTGAACGGCACACGGTGGAAATTTGTATTTAAGCAAAGCATCACCTGATGTTTAACTCATTCAATCCCAAGGTCGGGAGTCCAGCAACCTGCAGGAGCAGTTTGGAATAGCATACTACCTCACGACAAACCCAAGCTCTGCTCTGCTGTCCAGTCAGACACTCACAGTGAAGGACCTGCTGATGTCGAACCTGGGACAGAATGTGAGTAGAGAGAGAATTATATTTCCAACCTAGCTTTTAAACTAATGAGGGGTGTTAATTAAAAATAATTTGGTTCAGTGTTTTCGATAATTGCACTTCATGGTCCACTGCTTACCTGTCCCACACAAGAGCCACCTTTGCACGATATCAACAACATTTCCTGAGCTACACTGCAGTGCCTTCTCTGGGTGAGCTGCCCAGAGAGTCACTTGAACTCCAATATTCTGTTTGCATGGTTCACAGGCACAACAAGTCCCCCAGCATCCCCTGCCAGAGCTTCAGCTTGACGAGGACGAGAAGACACTTCTGGCTAAAGAGGGAGTGAACCTGCCCAGCAAACTGCCCCTGTCCAAGGTACATGAGCAGGAGACACACTGAAACATGTATATGGGGCACACACACACACAAACACACACACACACACACACACACACACACACACACACAGACAGTCACCCTTTTTCTTTCTTATTATGTCTTTTCCCTATCCTCCCATGTGTTTCATCTCCCTGACAAGACTGAAGAGAAGGTTTTAAAGAAGATCCGGCGGAAAATCCGCAACAAGCGCTCGGCTCAGGAAAGTCGGAAGAAGAAGAGGGAATATGTCGATTGTCTGGAGGGAAGGTACGAGCCGGCTGCTCTCGGCGTCCTCACTCAGCACAACATTATTTCATGCACATTCCTCGGCCTGGACAAATGTAGTTTTAATCTGAAGCCATCTGTTGAACTCTGAAGTACTTTAAAATCAAGTATTTTTTCATCCAAGAATTAAATTGCACTCATTAAATACGCACCACTATGCTGATGGGGGTTGGGTGTTTGAGTCCACAAAACACTTCTTGAGTCTCGATTGGAGTAAATGGTGATCACTTCTTCCAATGCTCCTTTGGTTTCATCGAAGGGTTTGTAGGCCCTGATATTCAAATTAATTTACACCATGTTTTTATTCATAATGTCCGCTGTTATCCACTCGCCAACACTGTTCCGGAAGAGGATATCAGAACACTTTTTTGGGTGAACAAACAGTCGAGGCCTCATCTACATAACCAATGTGACTGTTTATCACTGTTGAGAAATCATGAAATGCTGTCTATTGTTGAGGTATTTGATGACAAAACACAGCTAAACACATTGTGATATTCCACTTGCTTGGCTTAATACTGCAGATGGTGCATCGGTGCAGTATCTCATAATGCAGAGCGGGATGTTTGTTTGCAATGGAGCTCAGTTTAGTCCCTCTCCTCCTCCTCCGCTACCTCCAGGTGGTGAAGAATCAACCTTACTACCCAGCCAGGCGTCCTTTGTCACCAGATGTATTAATCCTGCCTGCCACCCCCACGTTGGCTCCCCCACCCATCCCGCCTCCGCAAACGATGCGGCATGTTTGAGCCTCTGTGACTTCACATGACGAATAACACTGTAAAAAAAGTGCAGTCCTCAATTCGCCTGCATGCTGCTGTTTTGACAGATTCCAACAATGTATTGTTCCTGAGCAGTGCCAGTGTATTTCCAGGACTGCTCGATTGCACTGGCACTGAGCTTCAGATGGTTATACTTACGCCACTGGAATATTGAATTCCCCATCAGATGAGTTTTTTGGGGCCAAAGCAAAAAAACAAAAACAAAGCAAGAAGCCCTAGTGTTTTATAACTTAATGAGTTGAACATAATCTTATTCATATCTTGAATCTCAGAAAACATTGTCTCCCTGTGCCTCAAAATTACCAAACATCCCTTTGTGCATATTTCAATAACTTCTAAAATCCTTCATTATCTTATAGGACTTTAATATTGTGTTATGAACATCCCCTCCCACCTTGACCTCTGTTTCCCCTGGATGACAAAAGTTTGCATTGAGAAGAGTCGGCTGTTGTTGCTTTAATCAAACTCACTGCAAGCAGAGCCTATATCAACCAGGTTATCACTTATTGATGGTTCAGCTCAGTCTGTTGGCCTTAATGGAGGGTGACTCATAAAGTGACTCAAGAAACCAGAGAGACAGCAGTAGAATGGGGTCGGGGGGGGAGAGTGGAGACCCAAGATTTCAGAATGGGTGCTAGATAACAATCAGCAGAAGGATATTGGCTAAAGGAGAATTGAAGGAACACACAATGCTTAAGGCCTATTAATATCCTCCTAATCTATGTTTCTTTTCTCTTCCACTTACTTCCTCCCTGTCTCCTTCTGAAGGATGTCTGCATGCAGCGCTCACAACCTGGAGCTGCAGAGAAAGATCCAGCGGCTGGAGGAGACCAACCAGTGAGTCCTCAAATCAGCCAAACAAGGCCTCCAACTAACGATGTGTCCTCATTATTGATGTATCCATGGATTATTGCCCGTTGTTTGGCTTATAACTTTGAAGGATGGAGAGAGAATTGAAAACAACTTTTTACATCAACCAAAGATGACAAGCTATTCAATTTAAAGGGATTTTAAAACATTGAATGTAGCTGGATGACTCCCCAAAAGTGAAGCCAAAGCATCTTGATCGCTCCCTTGTGGTTTGTTCGCAGTATTGGTTATAAATCCGGCCTCCTCCATGTTAGTGGATAGGACCTGGATCAAACTGTAAAGTTAAAGTAAAGGTCAAATACAGGTTTCTCAATGATCCTTAGCTCTAGAGCCAATTAAGTGGTGCCGGAAAAACATAACTCACATCAGCTTCATCATATAGGTATGGATTCCATTGTGGGCATCATCTTAACCAATTGAATGAACCAAACAAAACAACTTTAAATGCTGATTGGATTACTTTAATGACTTAGGTTCATTTTAGGTTGCTGATTTTTTTTTTTTATTATTCTTTTTTTTGCAAAATATACATTTCATGATAAAGTCAACTTGAAGAGTAGCGTAGGATGCATCACATTTCAATTGAAGGCATAATCACAAGATTATTATTTTTATGTGTTGAGAGAAAAAAAACAAAAAAAACCCTGCAAAGAATGATAAAGATAAGGATAATAATAATAACATGATTTTTCCAATTTGTAAAATTGCAAATATGTGGATATTGGAATGGCCACATTATACAGCAAGTAAATTGTCTCTTGTCTCAAACTAGGTTGCTGATTTTATCTCCCGGTTGGGATTCATTTCCAAGCAGCTAGACTGTGTATCTTTTGTTGGTTGTTGCAATACATCTGTCAGTGTTTCATCGGTATGGATTTTGTCCCTTGGCCCCTTTTAAAAGGCAGACAGACATTCCTTATTTTGCCAGAATACAAAGCCCTCTACAAATTTGAAACCTGAAATGCCGTAATCTGGCTCCGCTTCTTCCACATCCTGCTGCCTCATTAGGCTGCTTTCTTCCTGATGCTGCTGGGAAGAGGAACGGGGGAAGACGCTGCATGCTCATGCTCTTCCTTTTGTTGTGTTAGTTGCCAGTGATCATGAACAAAAAAAACCTGCACATCAAGGAACCTGTGCATCTCCCCTCTGAACATATTTTTTTTTTACACAGCCTCTTTCGTCTTTCTGTTTGCATTCATATGACAGTGCTCTGTTGGAGCAATTAAACCAGGCGCAGGCTCTCCTCTCCAGCAGCTCCACCAAGACAACGCAAAAAGGGACCTGCATCCTGGTGAGGCAGATTACACACTGCATTTGCACATCTGCCCAGTCGACATAGCCTGCAACCATTATAATGCATGTGGATATAATACACTAGAGGCTCAGTTCTGTGTATGTATTAGAGAACATGTGATATTAATTATATATTCAAGGAAATTGGGATTTTAATGCACGCTCATCATCAAAAGTCACAGCCTGCGTTATACTTTTGACAAATGTCGAGTGAAATGTTTGAGTTGCACCTGCGCTCATCTTTTGTTCACAGTTGTGTGTTGGTTATGCTTAATGCCACCTTTTCCTCACTCCTGTGCTTTCTGTTGTTTCCCTCTGCTCTCTGTGCTTGGCCTGTTTTTGTCCTGCTGTCTGTGTTCATGTCCAGGTTCTGCTCCTCTCGTTCTCTCTCCTTATTTCCTCAAATTTGCAGCCAGAACCCTACAGCCATCTCAGCCAGGCGGACTACACAGAGACCAAAGGTCTGTAGGCAGGCATACACCCACTGTCTTTCTCTAACACACACACACACACACACTTACACCTCTCCACCATGCCTCTGCCCCTTCAGTGCCGTCCCGCTCCCTGCAGGCGATGGATGAAGTGCAGGACGTCCCTCCTCCTCCACTCCTCACTGTCTCCAGGGGCTTTGAGGCCTTGAGCAGCCTGACCGAGAAGCTCTGGACCTGGGCAGATTTCCCCATGGTAGACGTCCAGTCCTCTTACCACCAGGATCACAGGCACCGGGACAATCACTGAGCTCCTCGAGCTTCACAGGAGGAAAGATAGCAGCAAAGCGGTGCAGCCTTGCTCGCAGATACAGCATCCAAATTAGCAGTTTTATTGCTTTTTAAGCGTCTGTTCAGAGACCGAGTGAGGTGTCATGGTGTGTTTGCCACCCACCCTAACACACAAATAAAATATGTTTCTAAATGGAATTCACTCACTCAGATGGAGGTCGGGAGGAGGTCATCCTTTCTTTGGATGCACGGAGCCTCCGGGACCTGGCAGATATTTTATTGCTGACACACTACTGCATGATAAAGGTGTTTGCAGTATGATCTGGAAAAGAAGACGAATGTCAATTTACTGCTGTATTTTATTATTAACTTTAATGTATATAAGAAAGAACATAATTTCAGGATTAAAATGATTTCTGAGTTAATTTTTGCTTTATTTCTTTTAAGTCGAGTTTGGAAGAGATGTCCATCCCAAAAAGTAATGAGGCAATATCGTAAAAGTACAATTTCGTCGCCTCAAATATTAAAGTAAAAACTGCGTCATGACTTCTCACTTCAATCAAACCAAGTCTCACTTTCATGCAAGTTGTCAGAAGAAAGTCTGCCTGTTTTTTATTGGAGATATTATGTTTTTAAGTTAAAATGTTGGCGCAAAATTATCCGTTGCTATACTGTTTGTGGATTATTATTATTATTATCAAATGGTTTTGAGGGATTATGACAGAAGGGGTTACGTTCAGTTTAACTTTCAAACAAGAGAACTTCCTGTCTCGGGTTTGCTGGTGCATTACCTAACCTAATTTTACTTTCCCATATCCTTTCCAGGGGAATAACATCCACTGTGTACCCCTCCACAGCACGTCACAGTTCAGACAGCATATTGATTTTAAAGACGGTCTCCACAGAAGCTTGACTCTAAATCTCTAATTAAATCTGTATGTGACACACAAAGGGAACAATATTCAATCTCTGTACTTATTCACCAGCACACACACACACACACACACACAAACACACACGCAGGCACACACACGCAGGCACACACACACACACACACACTTACACAGAGGAAGCATGTACTATACTTTATAAGCTTAAAGAATGAAAACAACTTTCAGATCACATTTGAAACTAATTTGAAACTAAGCAACTCAGATTAATACGGTGAACTCTGCTTAGGTCCACAAGATAATTTGTATGTTGATTAATCACGGGAATACAGGACACAGTTGGTTGACAGGGCTTGTTAACACTGAGGCCATATCCATCAAAGTATGGGCTGTTTAGGTAGAGTTAATAATGATAAGAATTTTTGTCTTTGTACAAACTCCGTGTAAGGACACATTGAAGAATGTACCTGATGTCTGTAAAGAGCCTGAGAATGCATCAAATATCTATCTCAACAAATGAAAATACGTTTTTATGTCTTCTTTACAGTGTGTCTGTTAGCAGGGTTACACAATGGGCTAAGCAAGAAACCTTTACATTTCCAGGATCTTTAACATTACATGTGGTTTTTTTTTTAGACATTGATTCATAGATCTTGATAACACACAAATATCAAGCTAATTAAATTTGTGTAATTAGGCCCAGATTAAAAAAAGTAATCCATTTAAATAGGGAATTTAAATGTGGTTTCATAAGGGAACAATTGGCCCTTGTCAGATGTATGCACTATAGTATAGTATAGTATAGTATAGTATAGTATAGTATAGTATAGTGTGGTGTAGTAAGGAATAGTAAAGTATAGTATAGTATAGTATAGTATAGTATAGTGTAGTTTAGTATAGTATAGTATAGTATAGTATAGTAAAGTATAGTATAGTATAGTGTGGTGTGGTATAGTGTGGTATAGTATAGTATAGTATAGCATAGTATAGTATAGTATAGTATAGTATAGTATAGTATAGTATAGTATAGTATAGTATAGTATAGTATAGTATAGTGTGGTATAGTGTGGTATAGTATGGAATAGTATAGTATAGTATAGACCATGAATGTGAATCCATCAAGTAGCTGGACCTAAGTGGTGGACCGACTGGACCTACATTGGATACCTGTGGAGTCAGGCTGCCACAAGCATCGATAAACAAAATAAATGCAAATATGCTCTCCACCTGTTTTACATTTCAGAAACAGACCATAATATGTGGAGGCAAGAATAGATGATTAAGCCGTTATTTGAATAAATAACATCTGCATGTGATATTTGATTTGATGAACTTACGAGTTTACAGAGTTTAGTTAGTTGCTCGTCAAAAGTTGTCTGGGGTCAGCCTTTGTGTTTTCCTACAAAACCTCACTGAGTGCTGTGAGTCCCAGCTGAACTGAGAGGACAGACAGAACTTAAAAAATTCTAAACAGAATAAGTTCATGCAAACCTGAAGCCCAAAAATGCAAGTGCACTATCCACAGAGGGAGCGAGAAATTAATTATTGATCAGGTAGCTCTAAGCAACGTGTTGCAGTGGTGTGATAAAGAGTTATAGATATAGGTCGAAACTCTATATGAATAACAATCATGTAAGGGCTGAGCGGAGATACTGCCGGCCGGGTTCTGAAAAGAGGTGACAGGACGAAAAGATCATTTATCATGCTTTTCTCTGCGAGCTCAGTTTGTCTGCGGTTCCACAAGCTTTTCAGGATCGAAGCAGGAATATCACTAATTCTGCAAACTCGTGGCTTTGGCATTTGCACGTGTTGCTCCCTTTATGATGACTGTGATATTTATACCCATACACCGATGTCTAAAGTCATTACTGGCAAGGGGACCTTTATTAAAAACGAATTTGTCACCTCACTGAAAAAGGCGCAGTTCGAAAACCTGACTGTCACTGCTGCTATATTTTTTGCATTGCAGAAATGCAAAGGGAATCATTCAGATAGTGAATTCAAATGGCTACTTCTGCATGATGCTCTTTCAACCAAGAATGACAAAGAAGGCGACCGCTGGATGTACTCAGCCCTGAATCTCTGTGAGAATAACACAGGGCTCCGTTAAGTGATTCTGAGTAGAACGTCCGAACGATTGTGACGAATGATGAAAAGCTCTTGTCAGTAGCAGAGTTCATTCCAAGCTTCTCTCATTCATTATAATCTCTAAGTAATTCTCTCCTAATGTAAATTTCAACTTGATTTAAATATGATAGAATTAAAAGTCAGGGTACATGCACTTCCCTCTGTGCTTTATCGGGACTTGCAGACAAAAAGAAGCCCTCAGCGTCACACAACACAAAGACAAACTAATGAGATTTAAATTAAACATCTTTAAACATCTTTTACAGATTCGGCAGAATGCAAATGAAGGATGATGTTTCATAGATGAAGTATTATTTAGGTGAGATGGTTCATTTCATATACTGGAGAATGGATAATGTGTTTTGTATTTGTTGGGTGCATTAAAATTCGAAAATCATGTCGATAAAGTTTCCACGATTAGCATATACCACAAGTCCGATATATATCGATATAATGTTTGCATCAGGAGTTTTAAAAGATAATTGATCAACCTCAGATTTGTGATACGTTTGACTGTTTATCAAGTGTCATGTGCTCATAAAGAACAGTTCGAAACCACAACATTCACTCAGTAGAAGAGAATTTAAACTTAAAATCAATAATCTTGTGACGTATATATTTATAATTATCAATATTGGCCAATTTTTTTATATTTTTGACTTCATAGAATTTTTAAGCTATATCTCTCAGCCTCTATATTACACAGAGCCATCAAAGAGAGCTTTGGTGAAGATGTCAACAATATCTGGTAGATACTATATAATATAAGATGTATTTCGCTTTGTATTCGTGGCTTCAACTCATATTCATGAGTTGTTGCTTGTTTTGATCAGTTGTAGTATTTAGGTTTGTTGTGCAGTTAGTTTGGATGTTACATATAATGCACATAAATTATCCATAGATATTTGTAATTACATTAGATTTTATTTCAAGGTTGCCTTGACTGGCTATGGGGACTAAGAGAAGACAATAAATTGTCTCCAGCTGTCTTGAAAGGCCTTTGAATTCGATCCTGATCTAACAGAAGAGACGACCATTTCCAGTTGTCCCTCGTAGCAAACTGTTGATGTGTAGTTGTTTTTTTATTCATCAATGTGTCAGATGCTGCCTTTGGACAAATTCTTTAAAAAAACACATTGGAGCGATTTTGGGAAACTGATAAGTCACAGAGCACCCGAGCGAGTCCAGTCCTGCCAGTTGAGGATTGAGAAAATGACAGAGCTTCTCATCCAGCTTCACCCGTTCTGCTCCTGTCTCTTTGATGCGTTTACAGGTGGCCACACAGCTGCTTTATGTGAATACCAACACTGACCTATAAGAAATGCAAATTGAAAACAAAAATCTCTCCCTCTCTCCCTCCTCTGGCTCCCTGACAAACACTAAAGGCTGTTTGAAATCTAATTATCATTCTAGTGATGTGCATTTCTGATGCGTAACAACAAATCCTCGTAGGCAAACAAACCTTTCCTGGAAATACCAACCTTGTACTTTAGCTGAACATCATATTCAGGGATTTCTAAAGGTTATATCAGAGCACAACGATGAAATGTGAGGTTATAGCCGACGCCACAGTGATTATGTAAAACGGGAAGAGATGGCCTGGCTGCAACTCAGATTTAATTTCAAAGGAAGCAGAAACTCTGAGCAAACTTTAAATGAGGTAAACAAGAATTATAACAAGAACAAAAATGACTCTTAAAAGTTTTGCAGGTGTCTCGTTATTTATCGCACTGTTATCCGTTAAAAACAACACAACCTCCTCAATGAAAATAAAATAGATTCAACTTGCTGCAGGAAATCTGGGGGTTATATTTGTTTTGAAGTCCAAGAGAAGTAGATTGTCCACTCCTGTTTTTTTCCACCTTGAGGACTACTCAAGTTCGTCAATTAATTTATCTTGTCCTGGCTAGGTTTCCTGCTATATGGTATTACTCATGCTAGGATTTAAAGCCGAGGAGATAGAAGGCTGGCAGTTAGACAGGTCCCATAAGCGTCCTACAAAACAGAAAATATAAAGAAAAATACAGAAAATGACTTTAATCTCTGTTTGCAATTGTATTTATTATACTTGATTTTTTTTTAAGTTGTTTATGTTATTGTTGTTTTGCGTTTTTATCCTCTTGTAAAACACTTTGTAATTCGGTCATAAAAAGTGCCATAACAATAAAGGTTATTATTATTATAAAACATCATAAATGTTACCCTACAGCATACGTACATCTTCCCCCCCTGATTATTTACTTTAAAAATACACCTGATCTTACTGGAAGCAGAAAAGATGAAATGGTTTACTTCGAGTTGAGAGCTTCACGAAGCGCACGCTCATGAGCGCCCCCAGGCGGTGGAGCTGAGTCCCGCGACTATAAAAGCCTCCTGTGTGTGGATGCTGCCAGCATCAGTGAGAGAAGAGGAGGCTGCTGTCGCACTTCAGGCTCCAAAGTAGACTCCTTCACATTCAACAGCTCCTATCGTTTAGAATTTTATTCTTTCTTCCACAAATGGAAACAACAACAACAAGTCAGAGTCGCTTCAAGAAACCACTCGTATAAAGCTGTGATCTCCCGCTGGGACTTTGAGCCTTAAATGCAGCAGGACGGGGACTATGGGGATTGTTGCATCCGAGACTGAGCCCGAGAAGAGGAGGGAAACCTGCGCAACATATCGCTTCCTAAAGTAACTTGTCCCCGTTTATCTCGTATTTTCCCTCCGCAGCTGCTTCACCATGCAGAGCAACAGCAGCGGCTCCGCAGCGCTGAGCGCGTGTGGAGAGGAGGACGAGCGCGAGATCTCCAGAGTGGTCAGTCCCACCGGAGCAGCCTCCAACCTGGCTCCTCTCAACATCTCCCTGAGCTGCTGGCTGCACGTCCTCTCCAAGGAGTCCTCCCTGGACCTGCACGGGGACGGAGCCAACCTGGCCGTAGGTTTTGTTATCCCATACTTAACAATCACTCAATAATACTCTATTTGTACAGGGACTTTCATGCAGAATGTAGTGCAGCTCTAAGTGCTACCCAATCTTGAGCCAAGAAAAGACAACAATGTGGACAGTAAGAAGCCATCAAGACTTTAAGCTACAACAATAACATAATTTAAAATAAAATGAAATGCAAACCCACTCTAAGAACAGTTCTATTTAATGTTAATCAAAACGAACATGTAAAACGTTGTACTTATGCATGAAAAACATGCTTCAAACACTTTTCTTCTCTGCATGTTGGGTTTTGGCTTTAATTTCCCTATGTGCACTTTTTGTGTGATCCTCTTTGAGAGAAACACTAAGTCTGCGTGTTGTTGTCCCAACAGGTGCGAGTCCTCATCGCCCTGGTCTACCTAGTGGTGTGTGTGGTGGGGCTTGTGGGTAACTTGCTGGCACTCTTCCTGCTCCACTCCCGCCGACGGGGCCACCACCACTCCTCCATTGACTGCTTCGTGATGAGCCTGGCGCTGACGGACCTCCAGTTCGTCCTCACCTTGCCGTTCTGGGCCATAGACACGGTGCTGGACTTCCGCTGGCCTTTCGGCCGCATCATGTGCAAGATCGTCAGCTCGGTCACCACCATGAACATGTACGCCAGTGTCTATTTCCTCACCGCCATGAGTGTGACCCGCTACCGCTCCCTGGTTACCTCACTGAAGATGGAGAGCCCAAGGATCGCCACTGCTCGGGCCAAGTGGGGCAGCTTAACCATCTGGGTGGTGTCACTGGTGGCTACGCTGCCTCATGCGTTCTACTCCACCACAGTCCAGGTTTTGAGACTCATCTGTCATACCCTGATCTGATTTGCTTACAGTGTGTTCTCTGTTGTGTGCAAGCAGCCTCTGATGCAGTTGTTGCTTTCACAGGTATCTGCTGATGACGAGCTGTGCTTGGTGCGGTTCTCTGACTCCGACTCAGGTCACTGGGATCCACAAGTCCTGCTCGGACTCTATCAGATGCAAAAGGTCCTCTTAGGATTTGTCGTGCCCTTGGTCATCATCAGTGTGTGCTACCTCCTGCTCCTGAGGTTCATCCTGAGCCGCCGCATAGTGGGCAGTGTGGTCAGTGGAAGCGAAACCGAGAAGTCAGAGAGCGAGAGGGGACGCCAGCGCCGCCGCTCCAAGGTCACCCGCTCCGTCACCATCGTAGTTCTGTCCTTTTTCATCTGCTGGCTGCCCAACCAGGCCCTCACCATGTGGGGGGTGTTAATCAAGTTTGACATAGTGCCCTTCAGTAAAGCCTTCTACAACGCGCAGGCCTACGCCTTCCCCCTGACTGTGTGTCTGGCCCACGCCAACAGCTGCCTCAACCCGGTGCTCTACTGCCTGATCCGACGGGAGTACAGGGCTGGACTGAAGGAGCTTCTGCTCAGGGTGTCTCGGTCCCTCCAACGTGTCCTCAGACTGGCTCTGAGAGGGAGACGAGTGGAGGAGGCACCATCCTGCCTGGTCGGGATACACAAAGACATCAACATGTGATTCACTGTCGGAGGGAAAGTTTGATATTTTGGGGATAGGTGCTCATTTACTTTTTTCTTGCTGAGAGTTGAAGGAGAAGATTGATCTCCCTCCCATGTGAGAACAGGAAATAGGAGGCAACAGCCAGCACCTGGTTAACTTTACTTAAATAACTAAAACAGTCAGGCTTTAACATAAAACCCTCACAGCTAGAATCTGCAGAAAAGCTGAGATGTAAAGATGACCACCCGCTGTTTTACGGAGGTTTATGTTTCAGACTATATCTTGGACGGGACCGGTTATTTCCTGGTACGATTAATTTTGTTCATCCAATAATGAGCCAGGTGTTAATTACTGGGTGCTAATGAAAGAACTTTGTCACCATGTTGGCTCCCTGTGTTTCCAGTCATTATGCTAAGCTAAGCTAACTAGCTGCTGTAGCCTCATATTTGCACAGTAAGGACGGCAGGCAGCATATTTTCTAAATTTTCCTATTTTATGATGCCATAAACAAGTTTTTCCCCACTATAACTTCTTTCAAGAGCTGGTCTTTCAGTTTAAGAGCAGCACATAATTTCATATTCAGATTTTGTAAAGCTGTCGCATTCAAATAGTCTGTGCTTGTGCTCAAACTTTGCAGTCAGATATTTTGTTGCCTGCACAGACATCCTGCGCTCCAGCTTCACTCGTGACTGACTGATTCTGTGTGATTTAATTCATGCAACAATTCTGTCAAAATTCTCCAACCAATAGAATGCCAGCAATAGTTTTTTTCCAATGAAATTGTCACTTCCTGATTGTCGGTGTGTCAGCTTACTTTACTTTACTAGCCTCGTAAGGGCGGTTACCTTTTATGAACTTTTATACAAAAGCGGAAGGTTTGAGCACAAGCAGAACAGATCTAAGCACAAACAATTCGAGTGAAAGCGTTACAAAATCTGAATGTAACATCAATCAATCCCGCTCTCCAACTGAAAGACCTCACTATGCATCACAATCTATTTCACACACACGCACACAAGCATGCCAACACACGTCGAATCGATCACCTTGGAGAGAGAGTTGAAAGAATCAAACTCCTCCAATCAGTCGACTCTGAGTTATTCTTTCCGACGCAATCAAGCAAAGTGCAGTGTACTATTTGAGATTGTCAGATTTGCATTATGTCTGATGTGTTTAATATCTGTATTATTGTAGCTAACTCAGTTAGAGCATTAGAATCTGTCTAATGTCATTCACAGTAAAACTTAACCCCAGGATATATATATATTATTTGTATTCAGTGTCGGTAGTGTTTGATAGAGCATGATGCTGTGTGCCATTTTCATGTCTCTTTGTGTCTGCCTTGCTCTGCTGATGTGAAGTGTGTTGTTGATACACATGTTCTGTGACATTAAAAAAAGGAGAGGACAAAAGAGTCTGGTGACGCCTGAGGAAATTAATCTCGCCGCGAAACTGCAGAGATGTGGCCAAAGTAGGCAGCCGCACAAACACTGCCATACTTTTGCCCTTTCTGCAACCTTTATAGTGTGCACATGGATCCACATCTTCAGCTGCACACAGATAAGGGCACATGCGCCACACACGCAGACACACAGACGCATATACCAAAGTTGCTCCAGTGTGTGCCACTCTGCATGTAATTACTTCTACAAGCAGAGATGTACAGTATTCAGCACGTCTCGGTGTGGGGGCTTCTGACGCTAAAAGGCCAGTGGGTCACTGAGGGAACCGGCATCTTCCTGCCACGAACGGATACCAGTCAAAAGTACTAGAGTCAGTTCTCCGTCAGCTGACTGCCCGACACGACCACTGTGATATCGGAGAAAGTCTTAAGTCGCTATCGCACATCTGTTATCGTTTCTGCTGATTTGGGGTTTTATTTTTTATCAAGCTGGAAACGCATATCCAAAGCACCAAGCGAGTATAAGTACTGCGTTCAATAATAATAATAATAAAAAGCTATATTTGTATAGAACCTTTCATACAAGAAATGCAGCTCAAAGGGATTTAAACACAATCTACATACATAACAATAATAATGTGTTAAAATGTAATTCCAATAAGGAGAGATGTTAAAATGACATATAAAAGGAAAGGAAAATTAAAAGATCTAGTTAATGGTTGAAGCAAAGACAGAAGTTTAATGTTTTCCTTTAAAGACATTAACTGAACTAGCTTGTCTGATATCTAGTGGCTGTCCGTTTCACAACTTCGCAGCATAATTTATTAAAGCTGCCTCTAAGACCCCCCCTGGCTGATATTGGGAACCACTGATAGATTTGCTGCAGAGGATATAGATGCACATAGTTAACTAGAGTCAGCTCTGTTACTCCATCACATATTCTTAGGCCTGGTTCACAAGAATAACAATCTGACAGGGAGAGTGATCCTGGCTATTCATCTTCAAGGACAGACAGTCGTTTCCAGAGTGCTGCTGATGAAAACCACTGGAGGAAGTCACTGACGTTAGTGTACCAAGTAGCGAGAGAATATAGAGGTACTGGGAGAAAACTGGGAGCAAACTCCACAATAAAGGATTCTTTCTCCTTGTGAAGTCACAGTGCCTTGTGCTGTCGTGTGATGTATAAAAAGAAACAGAAATAGGTCAAAGTCAGTCACACTTGGAGGTGATACTATGAAAAGCACTAAGTATAGACATGATGCCTGCTGCATCTCAGTATGCAAAGATGTTTGCAGAACAGCACAAGAGTTCCCACTGAAGAAAAGACTAAATAAATCTAGACTCAAAGTTCACATTTTTCAGAGCTCCACTTAGTCTTAAAGGGGACATATTATGCCCATTTTACCACAGTTGCTATGGTTCCTTGTGGTATTTTGGCCAAAATACCACAAGGATCATTTAAAACAGCACCCTTTTTACCCTGTCTAAAACAGCTCTCCGCAGATTGACCTGTTTTGAGTGCCTATGACGTAAATTCTTGTTGTAATCCCATTCGACGCCATCTAGCATATGGTTTCTGACATAGAGGAATCACAACAAATCGCGGGAGTTATTTTTTTCCAGAGTTTTGGGGACGGTACATGCTAGATACCCAAATGAACGTGTAGAAGCAAGTGGAATTTTCATAATATGTCCCCTTTTAATCTAAATTCAGCTCTTTCTGGTGCTTTCAGCCGCATCTCACAATTCTCAACAGGACTTGACGTTAAAGCTCTTGTTATAAGCTCATTGTCCTTGGCATGAAGACCAAGAGTTGCAGTTGAAAGCCATGATGGGTAAATTCACTTCTAATGGTTTTCAAGATGAGAAGATTGTAACCATGTTTCCCAGGTTTCATCAATAATGCCACAGGCTGCAGTTGAGATGTCGGAGGGCTTTCAATTGATTCTCATGCTGTGGATCAGAGCTTCAGTGTTTGGGATGAGAGTTAATGAGATGTGGTTGAAAGCTCCAGCTGAAAGCTCATCTGCTTTCAGCCACATCCCAGTTTTCATTGTGAAAACTTTGAGTGAGACCCACACTCTTCTATCAGTCACAGCATGAAGACCAAGCGCTGCAGTTGAAAGCTTATTGATTTTCATAGAGGGGAAATTCCTGCTGCTTTGTCTTCAACATGAAAACCTTTTAACTGCGTCTCAGTTTTCCTGGCTAGGAGTCGAAGTTGACAGCTCCAGCTGAAAAGCTCAACTGCTTCATCAAAGGGCCAGAATAACAACAGGTGTACGTTTCTTACCCAGTTGCCCCCTTAGTTTACAATGTAGTCACAGCTGCTGTGGACGTGATCTATTCAAATTAATTCACAAAACAGCATATATAAACATTGAAAAATACCAGAATTCCTCTTTTAGGTCTAAAAGAGCTTTCAACCACATTCACTCTTAACTAAATATCAAATTACAAATGCGCCTCATGGTCTCTCTTAATTATGTGCTTATTTCTAGATATTACAGCCTTCTTGATTCGATCTGATAGGGATGTTGAGAGACTCTTCGACAGTCCCATGATACTCCGCTTTCAATCCCCTCTGCTGGTCTTCTTCATCACCACTTTATTGGGAGGAACCAAGCTCTGAACATGTCCCTAGTGTCTGAGAGAGTTAAATTATCATATAACCTGACGCTCAGAACCACTCTTTCTCCTCAGTTAGCGGGATGTTGTGCTTGGGAGGTAGCACGGCCGTTCACTAATCAGAAGGCCGGTGGTTCGATCCTTAGTTCGATCCTTAATTCTTCCGGTCCATATTTCAGTCCGCCTCTGGAGTATCATTTCTGTCGGGAACAGTGGTGATGAATCTTGATGCAGCTGTTAGCACTGATGTAGCGGCACGACTTAGTCACGTTACAATTAAGATGCAAGTGTCTTAAAAGGACATTGATAATCCTGTGTTCCTCCTTCAAGAAGAGCAACGAGTGGAAGTGACTGCCCGGAAAATTGCTCCCGCACGTGGAGAAGCAGGTTCACGACGCCTGCTAATTGAAAAAAACCAAACCATTATCAGCCTGTGTCAAAGAGCGAGCTCATGATGAAATCAGTGTTACCACTCAATTTAGAGCGCTTTTGAAAAATTTTACTTCCAATTTATAGGTAAATTACAGCTACTTATCCCTCTTTTCTCTCCTTTCTGGACACTCAAACCTTCAGGTGTTGTGTCAACACCTGAAGGCCTGTGTCAAGAAAATCCACTCAAAACCGTCTCTAATGGCTCGCAAATTTGGCTCGTTAATGATTTTCTTTCAACGGTCTGGTGCCACATGCTTTAGAAGCCTAAACTCTTCAGTTTAAGAAGCCATTAACGCTGATTTACAGGTTAGTCTGACCTTTTGGCTCCGTTCATTGTTCTTAATATGTTCCTTAAACGTGCCACAGCGCTCCACAGCAGTGGGTGTTACTTAATTAACAAGCTCTCCTTCAGACTTGATTCGGTCTTCGTCAGAATATCAACAGTCGTCTGGTCCCTGTGTGCCCACTCAAGCCGTGCAGCTGCTGACTGCCTCCTCGTGGCCTTTCTGTCAGTTAGTGCCGTTGTAGCAGTAGATAGTCTGCAACTATATGACCTGAGAACTTTTCAGAAACCATTCCTCACTATTCTGACTGAAACTCACAAGAGCCAACGAGAACATGGCTCTGATCTCCACTGTGCTCTGTTGGACCTGAGAAACTGTGTTTTTAGTAAATTTACCATTACAGAATACATTTCAGATATAACAATAAAAAACAAATATTAAATTTCTCTAATTTCTATTTTCCTCTTCAGGTCTAAAAAAGTAGATCTAACAAGTATAAGGTCTGATGGAGACCTGGTAGTAACATCAGAGTACGTCAGTTCACACATGGCATTAGAATGCACCTCTCCGTGTGTGGAGTGACCACTTGTGATGAGATCTCACTCCCCCACTCAATATGCAAATACACACGCACAACATTTCTGCCCTCGAACACTAAGCGGTGTCGTCTCCAGAGCCGTAATGAGGACCATTCACAGAGCAGGAAGATTGACATAGCGCGTGTGGGAGTTACAGCTGTTGCATTGTCCGACTGTTCCATCTGTTGCTCATACCGCATGTCGAGGAAGACAAAGTGCCTTAATAGGCCGAAGCGTATTCAACATCGGTCATGCAGCGAAGTGATCTGTACAGTAATGACCTGCACTAACAAACACCTGTGTCTCAATGTGCAGCCGTGGCATTGAGGAATGAATGATCTTATTTACGAAAGAAAAGGAAACAAGGGCGAAATTAAAGTGCAGGGTTTTGTTTTTTTCCTGAAATCTGTATTTACAAGGTGGAGCCTCTTTTCTCCTCTTCCCATTGACAACATGTCTTCTTCACAGACAGCAGGTTCGATTGCCACCTTCAATCACTATGCAGTGATGGGTGATGAATCTTTTAAGCAGCTTATAGATTCTGTCCTCAGTGATGGAGAGGAAGGGACGTGGCAGATTAAGACTCATACATGCTTTTCTCAATTTCCTTTGAAAAACAGGTTGGCCTTTGCAACTAGGCCACTGCTGGCTGAGAGCACTTACACAGCACATATATAACACAGCACAGAACACAGGTAATTATTATCTTTAATGCCATTACCTATATATATATATAAAAAAACTGTAAAATGGGAGACAAAGTACAAGGCTTTTTCCTGAGATAAAAACACTGTCCTACAATCAAACACAACATGGGATCATGGTCCATTTACAGCTAATCAGCAGAAGCCCATCGGAAAAGCTTTTAACAGGGTGTATTTTACATACCTCGATCAAAGCTTCACTTATCACTGTGTTCTAGTTCTCATTTCATTGTCCTAAACTAAAGGTACATCATTCGTGTTCTTAAAGTAGCAGGAGGTACGGCCAGTGTTTCTGGGCCTACTGGTGTAGACAGTGGACAATCCAGGCCAGGACACCGTCTTCTGTTCTTCTTTTATCACACGAGTCAAACTATTCTTCACATTCTACTTTTTGTAGGTGTTTCGGGTCCAGGCGACATTTTGGCTAGTCTCTATGAACAGTCTTCAATGTGGTCAATGTGTTTCACCTCTGTTGTTCTCCACCCAGACTGTTTACCTGTGTGCTGCCAAAGCCTGCTCCAACATGATTGGTCAAACTAAAATGAGGAAACCCCCAAGGCTTCCAGCCCCAAAATCTTGTCCCTCGCCTCCACATTCTACATATTCTCATGTAGAATCTTTTTTACAGAGACTAACTTCTCTCTGCTGTTCATTATGACTGTGACCGAATGTGTACAAAATCTAGGATTGACAAATCCAAGAGGGGGGTTAGATGAGTAGAACCTCCATTATCTGTGAAACCGAGCAGCCTCACATGCAAACTCTTTTTCTCGATGGGTTTGTGTTGAGACGCAGTTGAAAGAAAAAAAATACCTGAGGCTATTTCTCTTCATTTTTCACCACTGGGGAGTCTTCTCTCTCTCTCTTTACTGAAGGCCTCTCATCCTTCACGCTCCCATTGTCTGTTAGCTGTGCTGCTTCTCTCTTCCTTTCATCCTTAACAAGGTTCTTTTTCCCCTTCCCTTTTGCAGGGAGAGCTCGCTGTGGTTTGACATCTTGGGCGGCCTCGGAGGCGCCTGTAGAGCTTTCGCAGACGGTCGGCCCTTCCCACTTTGGGATGTCCAATCCAAGCAGCTCCATCACCTGTTTCATGACCTCGTCCACGTAACCGTTGATACGAATGTGCGCATGCTTGTCCTATAAGAAAGGGGTCAAAATAGGAATTTGAGAATAAAGTCCCAATATTACGAGAAAGAAAAAAAAATATATTGCAAGAAGGAAGTTGTTAATTTAGATCATATCAGAGGGGGAACATCAGGAGATTAGACTCTCACCTGCATTAAAATTAGGCATGTTGAGCAGGAAATACATTGGTGTAGGTTTTGTAAATAATGAGATAATTCATATTTTGTCACATCAGCACCACATTCTCAGGAGTATCAGGAGTCTGAGAGGATGTTTGATAAAAAGTGTCTATTTTGGAGAAAGAACCTGCCTGTGGAGGAGATAATGTCGGGTTGTGTTTGACTCTGATTTAACGTTGGTTCCATCTGTGTTGATATCCAAAGAGGTTTCTCTCTCTTGAAACACTGAGATTGGTATAAGATTTTGAAACCAGCACGACTGAAACCCTGGCAAGCTTGGGTTTCCTAATTTTTTTTTAATATTATGACGGTATACTTGTAATATCAGATTTGGGATTGTTTAATATGGGCCTTGCACTCTATCGTACAATAAGTGATTGCCATTGGATGCTTCCGTACGTAAATATGTATGTAAGGTTGTGTCATATGATTGAGACTCACATGCTTCGTAGGCTGCAGGTTGACAATGACCATTTTCCCTCCTTTGCGTTTGGTTAGGAGCGGAAGGTCTCCACTGGGTTTGATCTGCAGAGACGTGCCGAGGGTCAGTGCCAGGTCTGCTCGTCTGCGAGGCAACAGGAGAGAAACACGTCACACATAAATGGTTCAGAATTAACTCTTTAAACACTGAAGAAATACATAAACTAACAATAAAACCAATGACCAAACTATTCAGACATTCAATATAGTTGTTTGTACAATGTTTTTTATATTTAATCATTTATTTTATCTCTTAATAAGTCTCATTGAGATTTCTGATCTCCTTTTCAAAAGACATGTGGTGACATTCACGATCAGCTAATAAAACCCAATAGAGTAAATAAATAAAAGCAACATAATAAGGACTTAATTGAAACACATACAATAACCACGAAAACATCTAAGAACAAATATAACATATTGCAAAAGGGAATGTGAAACTAGAGTTTATGGATAAATTGCATCTCATTCCATTTAAAAGCTGTTTTACCAACAGTTGATATCTCACAGTTGATATCTCAGGAGATGTAGTGACTAGAGTAGTGACTACAGTTAGACAGTAATTATACTCAAGAGGCAAAAAGGAAAAATAAAGCAGACTGTCCTGCTGGTCAGGAAGTTAAAAAAAGCAAAGCACTAAGGAAAGGAAGTCAGGATAATTTCCAAAATGTTTGTTTATAGTTTATCAAGGCAGACGCTAAATCGAAAACAAAAGAGCCAGTTATAAAATGTAAAAGGGAAACAATTGAGCACAAACTGCAGCAAAGGTATCTGTCTCACTTGCTGGCATTTTCTGCTTTGTTCAGGTCTACGTCAGGAAGAGCATCCTCCCAGTCCAGTATGGTGCTGATTAGCTTCCCTCTGTTGTAGTAAATAAACACACGGTTAGTAAATCACAAATGGTAAAGCATCATTTCCAAATGATCCAAGTGCGTTTGCTCTACCTGCAGGCTCTGAGTCCTCTGGAGCGCACCACGTCACAGTAACGTCCTGTCGGCTTCAAGCCCATCACACCGATCACTTTCTCTCTGACATACTGCCTGAGAGAGGAGAGCCGAAAACAACACTGTTTAACCAGAGAAACCGCAGTTTACTAGAAAACGTGTCACGGCCGCTCACCGGCTCCAGGAATTATTTCAGTTTTCTTCTCCTTATTCTACAGGTATGAAAGGGTTTCTCTTCTGCTGCTGCAGTACATCTGCGTCAGAGTTCAACAACTGTGAGTTCAGAATGCTCTCCTGCACAAGTCATTACCTGTTCTCTTCTAGGCTTCCTGCAATCTTTAATAAGTCTGGCCTGTCTCCTCAAATTTCTCTAATTGATGAGATGTTTTCAATTTCAGAGTTGCCATTGAGTGTGGTTTGTTATTTGTTTTATTTGCTTTATTTATTTAGATGCTAAATGTTGGTGATTGGAGCATGTGTGTGTGTGTGTGTTTGCGTGCGTATGTGTGCATACGTACCGGCCGCACTTCTCACAATCCTCCACAAACATGTTTCCATGAAGCTCTGATAACAAATCCCTAAGAGAGTGAGAGGGAAAAAATTACACAAAGGCAAGAAAGAGTGAGAAGATGACACTGATTTAGATCATTACTAAAGTTAATGGTTATAACAGGCCTCTTAAGCCCAGCATTTTCTCAGTGCTTCTTTACAAAGAAACCTGTGATGTAAATATTCTGAGTACTTCTACTTAATGTCCTTCTGAGTTCTGGCATCTGCAAGTAGAAGTGTCAACCAGTTTACTTCACCTGTTAGTCTGAAGTCTACGATTTTCCTCAGTGAGCTTCCACTTTGCTGACTGACTAATGGAGGAGAGAGGCAGAGCCAAGATGGCTTCAAGGGAAGTGTGGGTCTAAATGATTATTTCCCTTGCACTGAGAATTATTTGAGCAGCGTTTGAAGAGCGCTTCATGTCTGGCGCTGTTGGATTTGTTATCACGAAGCAGCAGCAGCTTAACATCGAAACAATGAGTCAAACCACACATGTAAAAAACAATGTGAGATCTCACACATCTTACGTATGCTGCATACTTTGGTTTGGAAAATTTTAGAAAACAGAAGTGGGGAAGGTTGTCATTAATATTTTAACAATACTACTACTCTAATCAATACTGCTTATTGATCCAGCACCTTCACACTCTGTTCTGATCTTTTTATGAAAGAGAATAATTTATGGGTGAGTTCATAAATTCAAAGCATTTGAAGAATTACACATGTTACCTTAAAATATAAAAAATACAATATGATGCATAATTCATAATTTCAACTCTCGAGCACAATCAAAGCATCACTACAGATCCATTTTGAACATGTGTTTGGCTAAATGTAAATGTGCCGTGGCTACATTGTTCTGAAAAATGCAGATCTCTATCATGCTTTACTTTGAAGTAGAACATTACATCTAGGATTATTTTTTAATATCATCATTATATACAGTCCTGGTTTGGACACATTGCTCATGTTTCCGTCCTCACATGTAAATTACTTATTACATTTGTGGCAACGAGCATCCACTCTACCAAAGTCTAACCACACTTGGGAACAATCAGTTCACTCCAACATTTTAATTTGTGTGTCTTTGTTAGTGCAGGTAACAGCTCCTCCCTCGGCATACAGGAGAGAGGACTCTTGCACTTTCTCTGGAGTTTCTCCAACCCCAAGTTTGTTTATAAACATTCATACTGGTTTGAATGCTAGTGGTTTAGGGTAAGTGAAGTGAGTATATCATGCTGCAGGACAGGAGGCAGAGTGGAGATACCTGGGGAAGCCTGAGCGGACGTGCAGTCCATCCACATTCTGGCTGATGAGATACTTGAGGTAACCGGCCCTCTGCAGGCCCACGAGCGCCATGTGAGTCAAGCTGGGCCGGGCGTCTTCAAACGTGATGTCAAAGCGAGGTGACTCACCCTTTTCCTCTAACGTCCAAACTCCCTTTGGACCCCTGGAATGGAGGATAGTAATGAATTAAGTATAAGGTTTGGATGCAGTGAGTGGACTGGAGGCTTTATCTGGCTTCAACTATATTGTGTGTGTGGGGGGTTTTATTCATGGAGGATTAATGATGTTATTGGAGTATTCTGCAAAGTTTGTCTACCAAACTGACAATGCACTGTCTAATGCTGCAAGTTAGAGCCCACTGACAATCCCAGGGACAAAAACACACTGCACAAAGATTCACCCATTACTGAGATCTACAAAGAAAATTGGAGAAAACGTATTAAATAAAATTATCTATACAGACGTTTCACAAAAGCAACAAAGATCGACATGAAAGAATAATGTCTCACAGCATAGAGCTGCATTTTTTCATGGTGAAAAATACATTAAATCTGGTGAACAATCCACCATCATTCGTTTCGTGCTTCTATAATTACCCATTGAGTCTTGTGCTTCTGAATGACGGATGAACACAGCGCTGGTGACAGTGCCGTATGACAACCTAGCTGCCGCAAGTTACTTCAAGGACACACAACTTATCTCTATGATGCATTCACAACAGTCTCATCTTTCTCTTACTATGTGTGCTCGAACGGCCCTGTCTCTCATCACCAATATGATTCACCGCCTGCTCTGCCAACACCAGTTCAAAGGCATACTGGCATTAACGGAGAGGCACGTACATCATTAGTTACATGCTTAAAACCATAGAAGCTGAAAGACATGAAAGCCACAGAGGATCTGTAATGCTGGTAAATGAGGGTGAGGTGGGGGAGGTACTGACTGTCTTACTCTCAGCTGGAACATGTTTGTATGTTTGTGTGTGTGCGTGTGGGTGTGTGGCAGCAGTGGGAAGACAGTTTGCAGGAAACTGGCTTTAATGATGAGGCTGTCCAAGGTCGAGTCGTCCTGCCTGACTTGACAGACCAATCAAATATTTAATAGTCGAGTTTCCATCGCCAAGCATATTTATCTGTCATTTGCACTAGCTGAACCATGAGTAAAAAATAATGAATGAGAGAATGAGTAAAATAATATAAGACCTTGCAAGTTACATGCAGCTACTATTGCACTTCTGTCCATCCTGGGAGAGGCATCCCTCACATGAGGTCTCTATTCCCCACTGTTAATAGGGTTTTGTTTTGGTAGTTTTTTCTTACTCTTGTTGAGCATTAAGGACGGAGGATGTTGTACCTTGTTAACCCCTATGAGTCAAATTGTGATAAGGGAATATGGGCTATACAATTCTTTAGTTTATGTCTAAATCTTACAAAGAGCTGTACCACCCTCGTCTGCTCAAAAAGTGGTACTGCAACAGGGAGTCTGCAAGTTTAAGGTCAATTTAAGATTTTTTAAGGCCATAATGAATTAAATGTAATACCTATTTCAAATAGAACAGGAATAAATAAATACCAGAGTCCCAGAAATAGTTTCTCCTCCCCATAATTTATGTTAAGCGTAGAAGAGGATAACCCTCGAAACAGCACACGTTTTAATTTGTTTGTGGTTCCATGAAATAAATACAGAATAAAGGTTTTCTGATTTATCATACACAAAATATTTGATAGATGTTTAAGTCTAACTGGGGTGGAATTTGTTTTATTGTATACTTGGAATGTGTTGAAAACTCTGTGTTTTGACAAAAGGTAAACGTGAAAATAGATTCTGCAAATAAATAATGATGGACTGAAATCATGTGAGTTAATATCCCTCAAGCTTCTGCCCCAGAGGAGAGGGAAACATCAGACATATGTGGACTATGAGGAGCCTGCAAAGTTCCTTGAATTGATAGAGGAAAAAAACATATTGTGATCTCTGTCACCAAGCTCTCCATCATGCAAACACATCCATGGCTTGTTAGTTTGAAGCTTGATTAGCACCCTTTTAATGAAGTCATCTCTTTGCACTGTCCTCTGCTGCAGTTGCATAATTGCACCTGAATGGAGAATTAGCACCACCTCATGCATGGAACGTGCAAAATCTCAGTTTCTTTATCCATTTTTCTTTCAAAGGCTGCAGCTCAACTTCACACTGCCTTAACTCTAAAAACAGAGGTCACTGTAATGAGAGGACCCATTTTGTTAGTTTCCTGTCCAGCCTGAAGATGTGCAGCAGCGGGGGCTCTGAGTTGAACAGAGTTACAAAGAATAGCAGGATGGAGCCTGTTCATGTCCACAGCTATCACCTGTTGTTGTACTTTTGTTGTTTTGTTATTATTTTTCAGTGAATGTTGTTTAGCAGGTGTGAGGTTTGCTTTTACCCCAACAGTACATGCAGATATGATGTCACTAGAAATATGAGCAGTAAGAGTAAATGTTGAAAAAAGAAACGGTAATGACTTGGTTTTGTGCCTCACCTGAAGTCGGGTATTCCGGCTGAGGTGCTGATCCCTGCTCCAGAATGGACGACCAAGAACTGAGACTCTTTAATCAACTGGGCGAGAGTCTCCACCTTCACCTTCGCCTCTTCAGCGCTGTCGAACGTCTGCCACAGCACAAAATACGCAATCAGATGCTTTTGTACATGAGGGAGTTATATAGTATCTGAGAAAGAATAGTAAGATTATGTTGTGCAAGCAAGTCGAGAAATAACTTTATATTTCACACAGCTTGACCAATAAATTAAGATCTAAATATTATATCTAAGGAAGCATGCAAATAAGACATTTTTCTTTTAGATTCATCCATTTGCTTCAGGAAACATGATCTCAAAAGTTAAAAGTATAATAATAAAGTATTATATATTTCAAGTGAATGTGGTTTCAAGTAGTGGTGTCACTGGTTCAACTGTTTAGTGTGAACTTCTAGTTTAATTAGGAGCTGCTTTCTATGCTTGTTCAATTATTTTTAATTTATCACAAGCTTCCTTATTTTATCCCAAAACAATAATGGGAAGCAAGTTACAACATCATAAACAATTCTATATTCTTACAAATACTACAGGTATGTGGATAAAAAAAAATGCAAATGAGCATTTAATATTCAAGAATAACTTCATATCTACAGTTTGGAGAGATAAATCTATTTATTAGGGCTTTACCCCCTATTTGGGCATTATCCATTAATTATCGTTACATTAAAGAAGGTAAAAATGGCCAAAAATGCCCTCAAGATTTAAAAATGTTATAACAACAGATATCGATATTTGGGATAAATGTAACATTTTTGTTTTGTTGAGTTGAAAGAGGGATTTTAGCAGAGAATGATCAACACTTGATAAAGTGAAAAACATTTTATATCATCGTCATCTCCTCACAGTGTTACACAATGCAAAACCATCATATTGAATTTAATTGGTCCTTTCTTTTATTGCTACTGATGAGAATTTTACTACAGTAATTATTGATATTGTTCTATTGCCCAGCCTTGATACAAACAAAACTCGTAATGCTTGAACACGTATCTCCCTACTCGTTATTACCTTACACCTTCCATGTGGGTCTTTGTGTTAAAATCTTCAAACGTTTATAAAAGGATCTAAATCTTCTCCCTCCACATCCCAAACATGCATGAACCAGCCATCCTCGGCTAACATGCTAGCTCCATTAGCTGCCTGTTTGTGAGATGTAGCTCCGCTTTGTGCGTGTGAATTTACCTCAGGGAGTCCGCAGACACCTTTGTCCGCATACGGAGAGAGGCCCGCGGCGTAATTCACGGACATGACTGCGTTTTGGTCCGTTTTGTTTTGGTTTACAAATCTCTTCCTGTGTGTTTTCTACACAGTGGGATGCTAAAGGCGCAGTTTAGCTGACGTCATCACTGGGCGACGACATCTGCTGCGTTCATTGAGATTACATTCTTGTTCTTTTTATTATGTGTAAATATCCCCCTTTCATATGTTTGACAACTTTGATATTATCTTTGTGGTTATGTTAATGCTCTCTGGAAAAGTTTGCTTGTATTTTATATATGTTTCAATAAAAATAAACCAGTTATTGTCACGTAGGAATCTATACTGATTTAGAATTTACAGATTTTACCCGACTGCCTACAAATGAAAGGGCCGTGTTTTCATGAACTGTATGATAACCCTTTTCTCTTTAAAAAAACATGTGTTCATTTATGATAGTTATTTGCAGCACTTAACATGTATTATTAGTTAAATGTGGATTAACACCAATTTAACAGTAACTTCTCTTATTTTTAAGGAATGCTAACTTGAAAGGTGCACCCCCTTGTGACATGGTAATAGAGAGCTCTCCCTCTTCTCATGTGCTATTTTGCACTTTCCACCCTCATGGTGAACTATATCTATGTCCGTTAATCCTCATGAGTTATAATCCTTGACATCAATGCAAAAATCTTCTTTGAAAACATTTATGAAGTCTTCAAGGCTTTTCTGATAGAACAGGACTCATCCACAGATGAAGCCATAAAATAACAGCTTACTGTCAATAAACTTTCACAACTGTGTTTTTCTCTTTCCAATACATTTTTATTTTTCAGATTTTAATAACAGAAAATACAAAATAAACGCGAGTGAGTAAAACAACATGACAATCACTTATACAGCTACATGTGCATATCAGTTATGGCTCTGGTTGAAGCTGTAAATCATGAAGAAAACCTAAAAAAGGAAAAATATCTGCTGTTTGAAGTGAATTGAATTCGTCATAATGTAATTCATTATCCTGAGAAATTCAGTATGAAGTCCAGATTTAAGAAAACAATCAAGATCAATATGCAAAAATCCACGGAGGACACCCATACACTTTAAACATATTATGCCAGAACCTGTCCACTCTCGCGCCAACACAACGACCTGAAATGAAAATAAATCATGATGTCCTTCCTCTTCATGTCCAGGGCTAAAAAAACTGTGATAATCTTGACTGACACTGCAACAACACCTTATGAAAGACACTTTTTTCTACAGAAGCTTTTTTTTTGCCAATTAAAGCAAAAAATCTGATCACAAAAAAGAAACATTCTCAAGCAGCGACTGCAGGCATAGTGTCTACCCAACGAAAGAGAGTAAAATAACAACGCTTGCAAGAGAACAAAAAGAAGACAAGAATACAACAAACAGTCATGAAATATTTTGGGCTTTTGTTTACACTTGTTTCGGGTTGTTAGCTCTTTAAGGCCACAAACCTGAGGAGAAATACAGCTCGGATCATTAATTATATCTGGCCAGCACCACCACCAACACCCCCTACCCTGAAAAACATGGTCATCCTACACAACTCTTACATCTGAAGCTACATCAAAAGACAGAACCCCCACTCAAAAGGACAGAGAAACACATCCAACGGTGACCAGAAGAAACACGGCAAAGATCAACGTTAGCAAAAAAAAAAAACGTTCATGAGGATTTTGAGACACCGGCACCGTCCTCCATTATTACAAGTGCTTGTCATCAGCAAGCTGAGATCAGATCACGATGGAGGGGAATCGTCTTTCAGTCAAAGACACACAACACTTCCAAAAGTGTTCAGGCATGCACAGGAACCGTGTCAAATCATATCCTGTCCTGTCCTGTCGCAGCGAGAGGAGACTGTGAAACTCGGAAATGTCTGATTCAATGTGTTTGCAGTAAACTGCTCAACACAGTCAGGCTCCTGTAAGTCCTCTTCATTCGTCAGTCATAGAGACCAACTAGTGGGCAGAGCTATTCAATTACAATTAAGGAAATAAAGATATGGAGGAGAGAGGCTGAGAAATGTTTGGAAGTGTTTGCACCAGAGTAAATGTTTCTGATGTGGATCCAGCAACACCTTAAACTGTACAGTGGACTGGACAACTCAATAAAGCGACAGTTGAAGTTATTCTCTCAAAATAAGGTTTGAGGTGGTGATGAAAATTGCGAAACTGGAGAAATTGGTGACTATTGTGCTGGTGGAAATCTTAACCGGGTCTGACCCTTCCACAACGACGCATCGATTCAATCCTCCTGAGAGGTTGAGGTAAAAACAGCTCATTTCATTAGTTGAGAAGTGGGAAGCTTCAAATCTTTCTTGGTTGTAGGCCTCGAATATCTGGCAACCCGGGCAGAAAAAAAGGGGGTAGCCTATGTCAGCTAGACTGCGTTGCTGTCATACAGCTTGTCATGACTCCTCGTTGCCGGAGTCGTCCTCATCGTAGCAGCAGTCCCCGTCCCCGTCCTCCACATCGTCGTCGTCATAGTAATAGTCATAGAAGAGGTCGGAGCCTTCATCAGGGGCCGGGACGCGGGTGCGGATGCAGTACTCTGCGAGTGTGGTTGGGACTTTCACGCCGTCGCGCTCTGCTTCTGCTTTAGTGGCCAAAACCTGTTTCCTGAGGGAGAAATTAAGAAAAAACTCACACACTGACTCCTCAGGATGAGCGTATCCTGTGAAAACACAGTTTGAAATGTTACCTGATGATTTCTACGTATTCACGGTCCTTGCCCTTGCTCTCCCTCCATTTACGGTACATGACGGAAGCGTCCACGTTAGCAGGGGAGAAGGTGTTGGGTTCATTCAGCAGCGAGATCACACTCAGTAAAATGGTCCTGGAGAAAAACACACACATGAGGGAAAAGAGATTGTGTTTTATTTATTTAGTGTGAAAAAATAACCTCCGGAAATTATGTACTCGCCCATTTTAAAGAATAAAAAAACATTAATTATTCATGTGAAAAATAAATTAGAGTTTTTTTCAACTTATTTAATTGCCAATAACTTTTTCAATAAATTGATTACCATCAACTAACCAACTATAAGAACATTGTTAATGTTTACGAATGTGTAGATTTCATCCATATTAATGATGTCTCATCTGAATACATGAAAAACTTGTGTTTTACTGTATTACTGTCATTTATTATCTGTTTATACACCAGCCTCCACTAACACTCCATGTTAGTGTGTAATAATAGACTTATTAAATGTTTATATTCTGCTTTTGAATGCTATGAATAAGTGTTTCCAGCTAATCAGTTAACTGACTAATCATTTCAGCTCTAGGGTGAACACTGAAGCTAATGTGAGCTAGCCGAGAAAGCTCTTCCTTTCACGGGCAGCTGGAGGCCACTTCACCGAGGAACCGACCGTGTTCAGCTCCCTGAGATCACTGGAGTGGAAGTGAAAACACCCCCCTGACCTCTTCACCAGATACCACTATACAATCCATAATGAATAATATTCCACCTTTGTGGTGGCTTTTTCAAAATATTAAAAATAGGTTTTAAACTGAGCTTTAGTCTCTACAAATTTTACGATTCTACAAATAATGAATGAGTTGCGAAAGAATGGCACCTATCGACAACTAGGGCCAAAAAAAGATCCAGTTACACATGCGGTGTAGAATCCCTGCATATGGATTTATTGTTAGTCTATAGTATAGAATTTTTTGTATTCCCAAGAAAAAACGCATGTGATATTGGTGACAGTCAGGTGGTTTTCAAGAGCACAAAGCAGGGAAGTAACCAGAAACAAGAGACATAAGAGGGGAGATATTGAAGACGGGTGCTCACCGGACATTCTGGGTTGGATTCCATCTCTCTGAAGGCAGCTCTCCACTCTGCGGGTCGTCCACTGGAGGGTGCAATATGGAAATACACACATCTCCATTCTGAAACAATGGAAAGCGACTCTTTTCATTTTCACGTGTCGGGCAGCCATTTAAAGCAAAATCAATATCAAGAGAACACACACAAGTTCATATAAAGTTGAGCCAGACATTGATACTACACCTCATAGATGTTGGGGTGCCACATCTTGGTGAGGAATCTGAAGGCGGGTGGGGAGTACGGGTAGTCAATAGGGAACTTGACCCGAGACTGGGATGCAAAACAGATAAAAGAAGGACATTTACATGTAACTGCACACTCTGCTGCTACAGTTGGCATTAACAGGCTTGAGTTTTAATGACGGCGTCGCCTTACAAGTTCTACCTTTAAACTTTTCCATCTGCGGACGCTGAATACGGTTTTAAAAGGTGTGTTTGTTTTATCTGCTCAAACTACTGAATAACTGTAGAGTTCTGTAAATGTCTCTCATTTCACTGCATGATGAGGGCAGCAACCTGGAACGTGACAACAGGCTCCAGCTGCAGAGGTTGTCCAACAAACTAGTCAGATGGAAGCAGAGGTAATTGTGGGCTTTGTGGAAACAGAAGGTGAGCAGGAAGTCTCTGTGTATCCTGAGGGAACATTCACACCAACACGATGGCAACTGTTCGACTTAAAGTTTTAGAAAATCATTGGTTTACCTCTGCCAACCAATCAAGCTCCGACCCCTGTCCATTTGTTGTGGGTTTGTTTCTGAGATTACACAGAAACAATTTAGCATATTTCCACAAAACCTGGTGGATGGATGTGGTATGGGTCAGGGAAGAAGCAATTAAAAGTTGGTGGGGATCCAGGTCTTTTACTTTCTATAACATTGTTAGATAGGGCGTTTTCAACATTTCCATCCTTATCTCACGATTCATTCATGGATCTCGATTTAATGACTCAAGCACATTTAAGTCACTGTTATTGCAATTAGAAGATTCCTCACTTCTGGTTTCCACGTTTTTTCCTCTGTTAAATTTTGTTTTTTATTTCTCACTCTAGTCGAAGGACAGATGATGTTGCACCTCGTTCCGCCCTATGAGCCTAATATGATTTGTGAATATTAGCTATACATTTGACTGACTGATGTGCTGTGTGTGGTTTAATGAACCGTCAGATGTGTCTAGGAAAACGTCTGGTATTGCTTTCTCGTCTTACCTTGAAGTAGCCCCCTTCATAGTGAGTGTTTGGGGGTCCGAAAATGGCCACTTCCCAGATGTAGAGATCCGCCTCGTCCACCAGTGTGATTTTGAAGCCCTCGACGGGCTCCTCCTGGAGACTCTTCATCTCCAACATGAGTGCTTTCTGCGAGCTGGCCACATGAGTGGAGCTGTGTTGCGCCATCCTGGACCTGCTGTTCTCTCAGGAAGGTGGAGGGGTGAACAGCTGACTGGGGTTGTTTACACCAACGGGGCTTTAAGTGAACCACTAACCGGCCAAACAACAACAACAACAACAACTTGTGTGTTCTCGGTGTTCGCAGACAATGAAAACAGGCCAAACCAGCCTGGCTGCGCACACGCAGACTAAAGGTCGCGTTTGTTCACCCAAAATAATCTAAATGAATTCCTCTCAAACGTCAACACTCGTTCTCTGGTGGAGTGGCTGAACCATGGTGGCTGACCCTCAGGCTTTGGTTGATCTACCTGGCAGGGCAGCCGCCGGACATAAGCCTCCGTAAATCTACTGGTAACGGGCTGGCTAATGTGAGCTAGCCGACAAAGCTGTTCCTTTCACGAGCAGCTGGAGGCCACTTCACCGAGGAACCGACCGTGTTCGGCTCCCTGAGATCACCGGAGCGGAAGAGTAAACAGCCGCTGCTTCGCTCCTGTCAGATGTGAAGCTGATTATGTCCCAACACATAACCGGGTGAAGAACACTGTTGTTGAAAGAAGTCCCCCCTCTCCAATCAAAACAGGCAGCTGCGCTCTGGCTTCTGGTATTTGTAGTTCAACTTAATCTGCAGCCTTCATTTTTTTCACGGAAAACCACAAACAAGCCACACGGAGGCACATCAGGACTTTGTTGTATCACATTAAACTCAAAAACGTGGGAATCGTTTTGTTACGGCCATCATTTCTTGAATAGTAATTTAAAAGGCAATGTGGGAGAACTTCATTTATCAGTGACATGACGTCACCGAAACGCGATGTTGTTTGTGTTTGAGAGACGCGGCTCTGACCTATTTTCATTTTCTGGTTGATTTAACACAGGACCACGTGTAAGTGACGGTAAATGTACTACGGATGTTTCATGTGCTGTAAAAACTGCATTTAAACTTAACGCTTATTTATTTGTTATTTAATTTTCGCCAGCTATGCACATGACGTCAGTAATATGCGCCACAGTGTAAAGCCCCCTGAGCTGGCCTTTTAACAGCCTGATTAGTTAATTTTTAACCATACAAAGACCATATTGATTTGAGGAATATGTTGAGGTCACCACGATTATTAACTTATGTATGTCACAAATAGACTGCTTTTTCAACTGTGTTGTATTTACACCGTGGGTCAGCACACCTATGTCTTTGTTACCTCTTATTTACGCGACTCGGGACTTCCAGGACCCCGCACAGACAAGAACTTCGCGATGAGTTCGAAGTTACGACGTCGGTCCCGCTCCAGGTCCAGGAGCCGAGGCCGGGGTCCGCGGAACCGGTCCAAAGTGAGCAGGTCTCGGTCACCAGAGGACCGGAGAGACCGCAGTCGGTCTGCGGATGCGAGAAAAACCGCCCGTGGCCGCGTGCGGTCCGTCAGCAGGAACTCCAACGGCGGATCTCCTGTTCGGCGTCGGCCTCAACACAAGGACCGTCCCGACTCCAGAAGCGGCTCTGAGAGCGACTTCAGGCAGGGAGCACATCGGCCCAGGAGCAAGTCCAGGGGTCGGACATCCAGGTAACTGTCTTCTTCGATTCACTGTCAGTGCTGCTTCCCATCGGGTCCCGGTGACCTGCGGTTACAATGGACCCGGTGGATAAGTTACTGACTGTCAGAGTTTCTGATCCATCACGGTTTGCGAAAAGTCAACAGAGCATTAGTTTGACTTTCCAAAGTTTTTAGGGATAACTTCTTAATTCTAAAACACATATACATCTGTGAATATTGTTTTTATTAGAGAGTAAGACCATGGTTTCTCATAAAAGAGCACAAATGTACATATAGGATCAGTGTGTAGATATTAGTAAGCTCTAATGATGTAGTTTCAGGTTGCAGCTGAAAACCCCTCCCCTCACCCTCCCCTCCCAAACACGAAAGAGAACCTGTGGTCTTCAGTCGACATATTAACTCAAAAGGTGTTTAGTTTGTCTGGCGGCCTTGATAGAGACAGGGGTAGGGAGCAAATCGTACGATTTAGATGATACATATTAGTTAAGAGATCTCTAGGATTATTTTATGTGTATTTCTGCCAATAGATCTTTCATCTAAATCTCACCCACTGGACTTTAATCAACATTGTATTTGTTCCAGTTCTGATTCAGATGATCCTAAAATGATGAGAAGGAGAAAGAAAATGGAGATGCAGAGAGGACCATCTCATGACAGAACGAGGAGAAAGTCTGGGTCCAGCTCAGACTCCCATGATGGAAGCAGCGATAGAGAAATAATAAGAAGAAGGAGAAGTCCTGACAGACAGAGTCCAGCTCAGGGTAGACAGAGGAAGGAGCAGGATAGAGACAGAGAGAGGAGGAGGAGGAGCAGCAGCAGTGACCGGAAGAGAAAAACAGAGGGAGACAAAAGACAAGAGCAAAGGAAGAGAAGCGAGGACAAAGAGCCAGGGAGAAGTGAACAAAATAGAGAGAGGGTCGACAGAGATAGAGTCCACAATGCTAGAGGGAGGCAGCGTTCCAGCTCCCCTGAGTCGTCTGACAGCTCAGGTTCTGACCGAGAGGGCCGCGCAGTTAAAGAGAAGGTTGATAAGAAGAAACAGAAGGAGATGCTGAAAGCTCTGGAGACACCAGAGGAGAAGAGGGCCAGAAGGCTGGCAAAGAAGGAAACAAAGGAGAAGAAAAGGAGAGAAAAGATGGGCTGGAGCGAGGAGTACATGGGGTACACCAATGCAGACAATCCCTTCGGTGACAACAACTTGTTAGGAACATTTAAATGGCAGAAGGTGAGTTGGGGAGCAGTGTCCAGTAGCTACTGATCCACTCAGTCAGAGTAGTTTGGAACTTTTCTTTCCAAAACTTGATTATTGTGTAAATATATTTGTGTGTGTGGTTTTCAGGCGCTGGATATGAAAGGCATCGGTCATCTCGGAGAAAGAGATCTCAAAGACAGGAACAAGCACATTCAGGAGGAGAACCGCAGAGAGCTGCAGAAGGTATGAGCACGGGTTATATATTCGTTTGTGGTCATGTAATGTTTCAGAGTTATGAGAAACGGCTTTCTTAATGAATCCTTATAATTGTGTAGGTTAAACAACTTCGTCTGGAGCGGGAGCGAGAGAAAGCCATGAGAGAGACTGAGCTGGAGATGCTGCAGAGAGAGAAAGAGGCGGAGCATTTCAAGACCTGGGCCGAACAGGAAGACAACTTCCACTTGCACCAGGCCAAACTACGGTAAGTCTCCAGCAACAATTACAAGGTTTAAAGGTCATCGTCGTCTGGACTGTCCTGCTTGAGTTCACTCTCCACAAATACACATTGAGTGTGACAACACTTAAAACATAGAGCTGGTATATGGAATATAAATTCACACCGATAACAAAAGTGCCAGTAAACCAGAATTAGGAATGGAAAACTGCAGATTGTAAATATACAAGGTTATTATGCAACATGCGAAACACAAAGCCTATTAGTCAGGGTTTTCTGTGGTAGAGTAGAGACCAAGCCCAACCCACGCCTGACCGGTGTTAAGAGGGGGCGTCCTGTCAGGTTCCCACGTCACAGAGAAATGGAGTTATGTTAAATGATAATCTTAACGTGGGATGTTTTGACAGTACAATCTCAACGACCAATCACTAAAACTCCCTGTGGAGTGAAATGTCTTCAAAGTCCAAGATAGCATGAGACCTCCTAAGGACCTGCCTATTATACATGTCCAAAACTTGACATGAATTCTTACCCCTTATGTCACAGAGCACTTCTCTTTTAGTATGCTACATCATTGTGTATTTGTGTATCAGTTTGTTTGCTCTTTTCCAGTCCAGTTCCAGGCTCCTGCAACAGTTCCTGATTACTGACACGCATTGACTGAAAATCCTTGTGCTGTGTGTTTAGATCAAAGATTCGAATTCGCGATGGTCGCGCCAAACCCATCGATCTTTTGGCGAAGTACATCAGTGCGGAGGATGACGATCTCGCTGTGGAGATGCATGAACCTTACACCTTCCTCAATGGGCTCACAGTCACCGACATGGATGACCTGCTGGAGGACATCAAGGTGTGTTGTTATGTTACATTCCAAGGTCTTAGTGCTGTAGCCTAGCATAGCACTGGATTTTAAAGGGGGAACAGTGTATTAAACAGAATACTGTGAAAAAAGTGCAGGAACAATCCCTAGTAAATACAGATTGATATAAAATGGATCATGTTGAAATAAATATTGTGATTAGAAATGCTAATGCTTGTTTCAACATAAATGAGACTATATGTTGTTTGAAGGATGTGAATTTGGTGCTCAGCATTCTGTCACTTTTAACTGTTTTACAATACAGTCAAATGTAAACACAACATTAACCATGAATGAGTGTGAACTCAGTAGAGGTGTTCTGACCCTAAGCACAACAGAGGACATGTTATTTGTTGCTTTGCACCTTTTATAGTTAAAATGGACTCTCATTGTAAGTGCTGTCATACCGACAGGTGTATATGGAGTTGGAGCAAGGCAAAAACGTTGACTTCTGGAGAGACATGACGACCATCACTGAGGACGAGATCAGCAAGCTGAGGAAACTGGAGGCCTCTGGGAAAGGACCAGGTACCCGTTTTTTTTTTCCGACATTGTCGTCAAACTGGTGAATGCCACAGGGAGCTATGCTCAGCAACACATTATTTTTCTTTTCTTAATGCGATCTTTGTGAAACCCCAGGAGACCGGCGTGAGGGCATCAACACAGCTGTGACCACCGACGTCCAGATAGTGTTCAAAGGAAAGACGTACAGCCAGCTGCAGGCTCTGCACCTGAACATTGAGACAAAGATTCGGGCTGGAGGATCCAACCTTGATATTGGTTACTGGGAGAGCCTGCTGCAGCAAGTCAGGGTCTACATGGCCAGAGCCAGGTACGCCCACTGTTCCTCTGCTCCTGAAATCCTAATAACTTCAGAAATCTCGGTCTTTCTGTCATTAAATTGTCTTGACAAACACTCATCCGATTGACATATGACATGACGTGACATTGTTGCTGCTGAGGACGCTGGGAAGCGGATGAGTGGTTGTCAAGAACCTAACCATACCCCTGACTGAATGTTACTGTGTGATGTTGAAAATGAAGCACACTATTCTTTGATTAAACTATAAAATTACAGAGCTAATTTAAAAAAACCATAGTAATTTTGTACATTTTGCTAGAAGTTTTACATTTTTGAAATTACCCAGTAGAAATAATCGCTTAGTTGTTTTTGGTGTGTGTTTTATGTATCAGGTTGAGAGAGCGACACCAAGATGTGCTGCGTCAGAAGCTGTTCAAGCTCAAACAGGAACAAGGTGTGGAAAGTGAGCCTTTGTTCCCCATCATCAAAGAGGAGCCAGACAATGAGGAAGATGAGTAAGTTACCCAGACAGCACATGCTGCACACATCCAGAGACTGTAGAGCCCCGTAGGCTCGGTCAGGTTCTGTGGCCCGGGGTCAAATCTCCCATCAGCTTACATTAGTTCTGATATGAATGCATTTTTGTTTTTTATCTACAGGGAGAGAGCGAGAACCAGAGAGACTGAACCAGAGGAACCGGGACAGTCGTCATCTTCGTCCTCCACAAAAAATAAGAGCAGAGAAACGGATGGTGAAGAGGCGGGACCATCCAAATCCCCAACAGGAAAACAGGATGAGGAGGAAAAAGAAAAGGGTGAAGAGGAGAAGGGCGAGGTGGTGGAGGCCGTATTGACGGAGGAGGACCTGATCCAGCAGAGCCAGGCAGAGTATGACTCAGGCCGCTACAGTCCTACGCTGCTCACGCAGTCTGAGCTGCCGCTGGACACTCACACCATCACCCCGGAGGAGGACGCACACCGACTGCAGCTGGCACGCACACAGCTCCAAGCTACCGGTATGAGACCTTATAAAACCACACACACACAAAAACAAGATGTGCCTTAGATAATAAATTGTGTTGCCAGTTGTAAGAGAACATCTACAAGAGTCAATTCCAAGCAGTAGAAGTGTTAAGTAAATTAGTCATGTATAAAATATGTGTTCAATGTGGCGCAGACATTTCACTAACGGCTGCTTCTTCGACTTCTCTGTCCATCAGGCGAGGCCAGCGAGAGCGCCGAGGACGCCTTTGTTCGTCGGGCCAAAGAGGGCATGGGCAATGATGAGGCCCAGTTCAGTGTAGAGTTCCCAGTCGGGGGGAAGATGTACCTGTGGGCAGACAAATATCGCCCCAGGAAACCCCGCTTCTTCAATCGGGTCCACACAGGCTTTGAGTGGAACAAATACAACCAGACGCATTACGACTTCGACAACCCTCCGCCCAAGATCGTCCAGGGATACAAGTTCAACATTTTCTATCCGGACCTGATCGACAAGCGTTCCACCCCGCAGTACTTCCTCGAGCCCAGTCCCGACAACAAGGACTTCGGGATATTAAGATTCCACGCAGGGCCTCCGTACGAGGACATCGCCTTCAAGATCGTGAACCGGGAGTGGGAGTACTCGCACCGGCATGGCTTCCGCTGTCAGTTCGCCAACGGGATCTTCCAGCTGTGGTTCCACTTCAAGAGGTACCGCTACAGGAGATAGACGCCACGTAACAGGATGGACCAAGAGCCCAGGCCCCGGGCTTTAAACACACACAGTTTAGGATTTATGCTCTATCTGCATTGTTGTATCTTTTAGGAAAAGCCAATTTGTTAAGGTTACAAATAATTTCTGTACTGTTGTTTTGAAAAGTCAATTGTAATGTAGTTTGCAATTACACATTAAAGATGATTTTTACTCTATGCAAGCTGTGTCTGGTTGATGATTTTCTGCTAATTTACATCAGATTTCACAGGCAAGACACTTGGTGTCTATTCAAGAGATTCTATGTTAAAAACTGTAAAGTACCAAGATGATTTGTGTGATTAACGTCCACATCTGTTCTTCACATTCATGTCAAGTCCTGTCATAGAAAACTAGTAAAAACCCTGTTGCAAATATTTGGATTCAATGCAACAACACATGCATCAGGTAGAAAAAGGTTTTAATACAACAAAACAAATCTTTGCATTTAGTGGTAAGGAAGAAACTGGCTCAATTTTAGTCATTGTACATTCCCTGTTAAAAACCACACCAATCTTTACAAGAAAACTCAACCCATAACAGAATTTACAACAATTAGTAAAAAAACTAAAAACATACTTATTAAAATGTACATTCTACTGTTGAAATTCAAGCAACTCATTTGTACAAAAAGGAAAAGTTCATAGATTCTCAAAACAAGGTTTTGTTAACCTGGAAATTACGTTTTACTCCAACCTAATGGAATTCTTCTGAAAAACATTTCTTAGCTGAGATATTACAAACGAACCGATGAATCTATTTGTGCTTTGAAACAAAAGTTTCCTGCCTTACCTTTTGTTCAAACTTAAATCTCCCCTCAAGAGTAAATTGAATAATTTGCTTGTCACTTTCCAATTTTGGACTCCTCATCAATGTACTGCAGCGGTTGTAGGTAATTCATTCTGCCACTGCAGCACTGAACTCCACCTCCTCTCTGGTGTGGTTGTTACTGCTTCTGCCGTTGTCTCTTCAGGACACCATGGGCTTGTCCTCTGACGCCGCAGACCTCTGTGCCTCATGGTACCGCTCAGGATTCAGACCCCCTTCCTCGTGGGATTGTTGGCCATTTTTCTTCCCACACTTACAGGGAAGTGGTATGTGTCCTTTGTAAAAGTTCCAGGCCAAAAGAACAAGTAGGGAAATGACCAGGATTGCTACTACGGCCTGCAGTCCAGCCACAGAGGGGCCGTCCTTCTGGGCTTGTGGAGACAATGTATCAATGCCCTTGCCTGAGCCACCCGTGGCTATTGTGAGCTGGTACTCTGCCACAGTGGTTGTGTACTTGTTGGTTCTCGAGCGCTCCACAGACAGGCAGCGGTAGCGACCACCATCTCTGTCTGAGACGTTGAAGATATACAGTCCGTCTTGTTGTAGCTGAAAACGGTCTGAGGGGGTCACAGGTTGTTTGTCCCGCTCCCACCTGGTCTCTGCCAAGTTGGAAGACGAAGGGCAATGGAGCTTCGTGTTGCTACCAGGCCAGATGGACCTATTCACTGGTTTAAAAGGGTCTGAAAACCAAACAGACACAAATGACCTCAATTATGATGAGTTAATCTTCCTTGTGTCTAATGCTTGTATCTCTTGGACTATTGGCTACACTACCCCCCCTGCCCTTTGATTTCCTAGGGCACTGCTCTATTTCATCTGCTCAATTCATGTCTAAGTTTTCAGAAGATGTGCACAAATACAGATACAGGATCCCAATAAACGCGCTGATCACACTGCGTCGGTTTAACTGTGCTCTGACTCACCAGCATCTGGGCAAAGAGAGGCGTCTCCTTCTTTCAGACTTTGGATCAGCTTTCTGAAAAAATTACGAAAATTTTAGTTTGGCTGAAACAGAACACAACACTGCTTGTCTGAAGAACTGCCTGTACCTTTGTGAACTCGAGAGGGCAACGCATTTCCGAACAACATTGTCCCAGCCACAGTAAGGATCTCTTGCTAGAACGCAGTCCATGCAGGATGAGGACCGCTCACAGCTGGCCAGTGGTATCTGTGCTGCTCCGTAGTCTGAACCTGCATAGAGCTGAGCCTGTGCACACACACGCAGAACAATCACAATGTTGTATGTGCAGAAATAAACAATGAACATAAATAGTTATATTAAAGTAAAAAGTGATACATGTTTTACTGTGTATGAGTTTAAAATTACCGTGACATTAGAAAATTTCAGAATCTTGATTGCCTCCGGGGGCTCGAAAAGTTGTATCTCCTCTATGATGAACATCTCTCCATCGTAGTTCACTGCTTTCAGCATGGTGCCCTTGTCTTTTCATATAAAAACAGAACAACATACCATATTATACACTAACGCAAATGGCCTCACGTGTAACTCTCATCTTGTCCACTAGTTAAAAGCAGCGAATTGAAATACACACAGGAAGTAGCAGTTTGCAGCATTTATAAAAGCCTGACCACACACACCTGTGCCAACAAACATCACGTGATACATCTCGCCATCTGCGTCCTGCATTTCGTTGACTATGATGCGTGTGAATGTAGCTCCCCTTCGCACCAGCAGTGGCTTGTCTCCTATTGGCTTGATAGACTGGTCCATGAGGGGCCTATCTTTGATAAATTGAAGGGTCCGATCAGGGAGGTCCAGAGTCTGATTTATACCCGCTTTACGAGCCTCGTTATTTATGCACTGGCGAGAGAGAGGAGGGCAAGGAAAGAGCAAAGGGAGAACAACGGAGTCAGAGTACAAAAGGAGTCAGCTTTCTGCTGGGCCACTCGTTAAAAAACAAAAAGGAGTTGCTTTTGGAGATTTTGTTTTGTTTCTCACACGCACACACACACAGTGGGCACACTCACAGCTCCAGGCCGAGGGACGGGGACATCTCCGCTATACATCACCCACTTAACAAAAGAGGTTTCTACGGGGACTGGAGTCTTGTACTTCCCCAGCGCAAACACTTTGCTGATCTCAGACACCTTGTACGCACACACTGCAGACAGGTCTGATGTGCCCCTGAAACACAAACACAGAAAATGTGAGCCGAGCGGTGTGCCCAAAAAACATTAAAGAGCCAAAGACCATTAAAGAAAAAAAGCAAGCCTCCTTCTCCCTCGGACAAATACACTAACACGTCTGTTAAATCAAACCCACCACTGTGGTGTGAAGATGGCATAGAACATACAGTCCTTCCAGTGCAGCTGGGGGTCACACCAGAGGTAAGTATCCTGTATTATGTGCGGCAGCTGGGACTCCAGCACCGGACAATCCATCCTGGCCTTCAGGAAGGATGTCCACTTCTTCTGCAAAGTCCTCTGACCTCCAAGATCCCCCTGTGGGCACAGACACACCTTTAATTCCATACAAACGGAAACCTCCAATCAAACAACAGAACAGGGCGAAACGAGCGTAACTGAGGAAGCACTGTTTATATGCTATTGTGTTGGTAAATGGAGCTGTTTAAAATAAGCACACGCATGGTGAGCTCTTAATCACCTTGCAGACGCGGGCCACACGGGAGACCATCAGTTTGTTGTAGCAGTCGCACTCCACAGCCGTCTCACTGAAGAACAAGTAAACCTTGTCGTCATCTCCCTCCTCATTATTGTCACTCTCTGGCATCTGAGCCATTGAAACGAAATGGGGCTCTGGTGTATAAAAGAGAAAAGACATTAATTTTGACTCAGCTATCCAGCAAAGCTCAACAAGGTCAGTGCAGAGACACCGAAGTCCAAACATCAATTATTACAAAACGTAACATCTTACCGTTAAGCCAGGAAGTCTTGAACTCGGTGCGTATGGAGACAGGAGAGCTGCGCATCAGGATTGGTTCAGAGCCCAGGAAGTTAATTGAAGTGGCAGAGTATAGGTTGTTATCTATTGAAAAAAGACAGAAAACACAAAAATACAAATTAAAATGTCCCCACTTTCAAGGCCCCACTTCCAATAAAGCCCAGTCTGCTCTCATTGACCAGCTAGCTGTCTCTGTTGTGATTGGTCAACAGCCTCAGCGCAAGTAGAAAATGTCTGACGTTACTCTCACTTTATCTGGCTTTGCTAGCGCCACACTAGCCACTACATGCATTATGCAAATGTGGAGCATTGTGATGTCAAATGACCCCAAAAGTAACGACCAAACTCCTGATAAGGATGTTTCTGGAGCAGTGATTTCTTTGGATTTGCTGTGGACTTTTTATAATATATCTCCTTTAACAATCTTAATTTCTTAATCTGTTGTTGAAGAGCTACTCACCAACCATGATGGAGGTGTATCTCTGAGAAGGATCAAATGGACACTTCCCTTTGCCATCCTCTTCTTTCTTCTCGAGAGTCAGCTTCCCATCTGCATAGGACTGCATTGACACACAGCATTTCATTTGATGGAAAACTTATACGGCAGTTTAGTTTGTACAAGCGGCTCTAAATTTGTCTTACCATGTAATCACACTCTGGATCGAAGGCATTGGTTCCACACACATACATCCTGTTATCCTCCATCTTATGTAATATCCTTATATAGTTCATGCAGTCCTTCTGTAAATACAGATCAAAAAAAGCAATGAGTACATCTGCTCAATGCACAGTCAGTTCTGGTGAGAAAAACCAGAAGGGACCCACCTCAGGATCTTTGCCTTTGTTTGTGCACTCGTCTTTTTGTTCTTTTGTCACTTCCCATTTCACCTAGGAGTGACAACAGTTTTTGTTACACACTCCACCACAATGTGTTTCCTATCATAGAGTTGATAAACGCACCGCCAGCAGTACTTGAAATTGCTGAGGTAAGTTTCACGCTTAGCTAGTTGTTTTCCTGTGTTAAGTTAAAACATTACCTCCCAACTCGACACTTGCATTTCAAAGTTTGTTTTAACAAGATTAAAACCCAAGAGCAACGTAAGCCTGAGAGGCTGAATTCAGGTCACAGAGTTGGGCCCAACACGGAAGTTTGTTATTATAATAAAAAAAATTCTAGCCGTCATCCAAGAAATCTCTGATAAGAAATTCCAAAAGCTAACAATCAACGGGCCTTGCTCCAAGATGGAACTGGCCATAACCGCATAGTAAACAAAAGGTGTTCTTACTGAGGCGTGTTTCTTGGAGATGTTGTTGAGGTCAAGAGCATACACTGCCTCCCTGGCACCCAGCAGCAGCAGGTCCAGGTCTTCTCTCAACAACATGGTGGAGTAATTGAAAACGCCTTTCTCGTGAAACAGGTGAGCCTTGACCCCTATTGACAGAACATGACCGATTCATTATACAGCAACCACCCTGTTTCCCAATGAGTCTATCCCTTATTTAACTGTGTTTGCCAAAATGGGATGACACACTGTAAGCAGAGGTTATACAAACAGGCAGTAACACTCACTATCATGGGGCACAGTTTTGCGGGCAACACAGTCCAGTGGTGAGGCGTCCTCCAGCACCAAGGCCACAGGCAGCAGCCAAAAGACGCAGAGGGAGAGCAGCGGATGCATGGCTCCTTTGTTCAAGCTGAGAGGAATTTACGCTTTATTGTTTCCCCAACAGTCACTCTCACAGAGGTAGAGACAGCAAGTGGCATCTATGACGTGGTGAGGTCTGTGCAGGCTGAAGAGCCCCGGCCCCTTCACTGGCTCCGCACAGCGGGCTGTCCATGGTGAGATAGATGGCCCACACCAAAGAGACAAAGCAGAGGAAGGCTGAAAGAGACAAGGTTGGATGGGTATCACAATCAATTCACCAAACGTGAGACCTGAAAGAAAAATACAAAATCTTAGGCTGTGTAAAGACAGACACAAAACAAATGGGGGAAATGAGATGTGAGGAGAATCCTTAAAGATGTGTTGAAAACAAGGTGAAAGACACAAAGGGAAAAGAGAGAGAAAAAGTAGAGGAATGGCCAGAGGGAGCAGAGTGAGCTAAAGTCAGCACAGCAGTAATTCTGTCAGTGCCATAGTGATGTTAATGCAGGGCCATGAAAGGCATTCAGCAGGGTGCAGGCATGTCAACCTCAGCTCTCCTGCAGCACCAAACACAAGCACACAATGAGATGCACAGACGCTGCCAAAAGTGTGGTGCAGATGAGCGCCGGTGACCGAGTTTGTTGCAAGAGCAGTTTTACATGAAGCGACAGGAAACACTATGGTTTGAGTCATCACTGCACCGCAGTTAAGAAATACTACACTTCCTCTGCCTGCTCAGAGCTGTAGCTATGACAGCTGTTGTCACAAGTGGTCTTGTCCTGCAGACGGTGTTACTACGACCTGCGGAGTCTGTGTGAACCAATGAAGGGGCTTCTTTCCAAACAGAGATGTGCCGCGTCTCACCGATGAGCTGCAGCATGTCAGAGAATGCAGCTCTGATAAGATGTTTCACATATTTGTCCCTGGGGGCCATAGCCAGCCTCGCTCAACACACACACACACACACACACACACACTGGTTTGTGCAGCTTTCCTTACTAGGACTTTGCACTGACTTAGATTTATTGTTGTCAGCCAAGGCAAAACCTTATCCTTAAAAATGACCAATTCATGCCCAACCCTAACCTCCAGTTCCATCTTATCCCTAACCTTAGTCAGGAGCTCAGAAATGATGGTTCACCTCATTGGGACTGGGCTGTAGGTCCTCATGAGGTTTACTGGACCTGAGAAGGTCTGTGTTTATGCTGGAAAAGGAAAAATGAGTACACACACACAAGTCTCTCTACAGTGAAGGCACTCATTAGCATAATGCATTATCTAGCTCCTTACCCTAATGATCATAAATAAAAGGCCTAACCCTAACCTAAACCTAAAAGCAGATCTCAACCCTCAAACAGCCCTTTGAATTTGTGAGGACTGATCAAAATGTCCTCACAATGATGGTATTGAACAGAAATTGGCCCTAAGCTATAGAAAGAGATGTACACGTACACACACACACACACACACACACACACACACCCACCCACACACACAGTTGTGTCTCCATGACTTCAGAGGACATTGCATTGATTTACATTGATTTCATGGGGGGGATTTACTCTTACCTCACTACTTGCCTTCCTAAAGCTAACCGTAGCCTAAACCTAACTTAAACCTAACTCACAAATCATGTCGTCACTTTAAACTGGTTTTATTCACATACACGGACTTACTTTGTCCCCATAGTGTGACTGTGTAACTACACGCAGGTCCCCACAACATGAGGAATACCTGGGCCGGATACACACACCCACACCCACCCACTGCACTTTTGCGCCATATGTCCCCCGGCAATGAAAAGCCAGCTCGATTTGAAGCATTAAACTGCCAGCTGCTGATAATAGGTTGTCGGAACCACGTTGTTGTGTTAGTAACGCGACACAGAAAAACAGTTTAACAGTTAGCAAGTACTTTGCTTCACTTTAATTAAAACACAAGTTGTTATTTCACTGCATGTAGTAAAGCAGTAATCGCACACACCGTCATTTGGCAGCTCAGTAGGTTCAACGCGACACTTACCTGCGCGCGGACACGCCCGAGATTGTGTGCGCCTCCATTCAAGAAAGTAGTCCCAGCACCTGTGAGTTCGGCGCAGTTTGAAGGACCTCCGCGACGGGCGGCTGCAGGTCGGTGTGAAGACGAGCTCAGGTTGAAGATGAACAAATACAAAAAAAAACAAATAGAAATGAACCCGACACAAGAGCCGCTGACGAGAAAGAAGCGCGTAAGTAAGTTAGAGGTTAAACGTGCGGAAACAGGAATGAAGTAGCGTCTCTGTGTCTCTGTCTTTGTGTGTCTGTCTCTGTGTGCCTGTGTGTCCCCGTTAAAACACAGCGGAGCTTCGTCACTGGACAGACCCCCGGCTCTCAGCCCGCGGAGAGAAGCGTCTCAATGGCAGCTCTGCTAGTTGTGTTTTTGTTGTTCCCTCCTTCGGGCTGACGCGGCGGAAAGACGCTGATCTCTGGTCAGATTAAAACTCGTCCAGTGCACCTGAGTGCCTTAGAGCAGATGACACAGCTGACTCCAGACGGGCGAGGTGAATTATGAAGGCTGCTGTTTTCCAACAGAGCCAACATGTCCGGACAGGAGAGATGGAGTAACCCAGTGTTTTCTGTCTTGCACAAGAGGAGCCATTAGTTCCATTCTTCTCATATTCTCAACACATCCAGTGTAATAATGTTGCACCTGCACACATATTATCTATATACAATACAAATCAACCAAAGATAATGGAGTCATAATCACTTTCATATGAATTTGGTTGATGCAACTTCTACATCGTGCAAAAAGTCCAAACTTGCAGCTAATTGTTGTTTTCCCCACAGGGCAGACCTATTCTGCAATGGAGACAAGTTCAATCAAAACAAAACAAATCCAAATTCCATCCCTCTCTTACAAAACATCAGCCAAACCCAGTGTTGTGGATTCCTAAAAACACAGAATTGGATTAAAGCGTATTACATCCTATTAATATACATATACCTGACAGGCCACATATTAAGTAATACGCTGGCCCAGTGTCCACTGGGACTGGCTCCAGCTTCCGGTAAAGCAGTAAGGATAATGGATATCTTACTTATCTCAGGCTTTTATGTGTGAACTTCAAGGTCCTCAAGCCAGTAGCACTACAAAGGATTTGGGGGGATCCAGACAAAGCAACTCGGGGTGTGGAGGGCCTCTCTCCTAGAGACTCGTAATGCACAATAGACATTCCAGTCTTCACCCAAACCTTAAAAATGTTGTTCTTCAGGATTATGGTGCAGTTATTGTCTCCCATACACAACATTATAGAATTTAAGGAGGTCCTCACAAAATGATTGTTGCTGTGGATCAGCCATTCTTAGGGCACCATTTCTGCTCAGCAGATGAATGCTTTGCCTAGGCCCCTCTTTTAATACACCTACCTCCATCTTACATCGTGGATATACGCACTGTTCTTTGTTTGTTCTTCTTTGGTACATGTTAGTTCCGTTTGAAATGTTAGTTCAAGTGGTTTGAGAAAAATAGCAGGTGGTTTGGCAAACTAACAAATGAAATAGGAACATGTATTTCTACAGATGTATAGGTTTCTGCTAAGTAGTAGTATAAAAGACAGGATACACTTCCTGAAGAAAATAGCCTCAGTGTAAAGCTGTCACATAATCTGTATATATACAGTATGTGTGTATTATTTGTGAGACCACAGAAGGAATGTGGAAATATACTTCCCTACTAAAGTGTAGAAAAGTAAACTTTTACAAAAATAGTTTTTTCTTCTATTTATTTGTGGTAAAATATCTTGATTATGGATCATCTCCCGAACCAGCCACTCATGGTAGCAATTAATTCCAATAACTTCTGATTCTCCTTAGTTTCATGATGTCACTGGAGAGTCATACTTTCAACTTCAGATGAGGAACGACTGAGATCCATGCAAAAACAATTTAATGCCCTCAATATCTTACAAGCACTATCCTTCAATAGTGATCAAGTGGACACATCACATATTGTACAAACATACATGTACAAGAAACCGATCATTGTAAGAAGACTCAAGTCAGTTGATCACAGTTTTCCACGAGTGCTCAGACATATCAAATCTGCTCGGACTGGCCAATTGACAGAAATGTCAAATAATGTTTCCCATGTAGAAAAAAAAAAGACCCTCAGATCTGTAATACATTATCATTTTGTTACTGAAGGACAAAAGTTAGGTTATAATACTGTGATAGCCAAAACCCTTCGTGGGCTAATCTGGAAAATAAAACTTTTGGTTTTTGCCAAGTTTCTGGTTCTTGTGTACTTAATACTTAAATAGTGTTCTGTCTCTTTAGTTTACAGCCCTTCCACTAGAGGGCACCCTCACATACAGCAGATAGACGTTCTTGAAGGGGAACAGCGGAGGCTCCGAGCAGGTCTGAGCACTGGTGAGTCGTAGCACCATACAGTAGCACATATACACAGTAGCAGAGAATAAGGAAACACTTTAAAATCAGCACCGACATTACAGTCAAAGTTGGATTTGAAATGAACCAGGGTGGTGTCGCTGTTTCGATCAACAACATATTAATGGTCATCAATGCTTATTCACCACATATAACACTCGGAGCAGCAGGCAGAGACTGTGCAGGCTTCACCTTCAGGCCAGCTCCACCATATTCACATGATTACTAGATGTTAGATGAGGAGGAAGGTGGAGGGCCGCTGGGCTGAAACCTGAGCGCGCCTGGTTTATTTTACTTTCGGAGCAGATAAAGTGTCTCAGGTGCGGCAGTGACATCAGCAGGTCAGCACAAACAGACACGGGCTCAGACAGGAGAACATTCGGCTCTGTTGGTGGTCCGAGTGTGTCAGGGGTTTCTCCTGGAGGTTTTAGCTGCCAGTCACATTGATTCAGAGAAGGGAAAGTAATCATCTGTTGGGACGGCGGTTTGTAAACAGTTTGATGCATTTGGACGAAGCACTACAAAGAAAATGGCGGTGTTTGTAGTCCCTTGTCTTCCGCCTAGAAGGCACAGGATGAGTACATAGCTGCGGTGAGAAGGGGTTTGGCACTGAAGATTGAGTTCGCTGTGACAGGAAGTAGTTCCTCCCGAGTGAAATCAGTCCTGACTGGCTCGTCTCTTCTCCAGCTTCATTTTGAGTTCCTCGTTGAGCGCTGCGGAGAGACAGAGGATAAACACTTTGAGCTGAAAGGCCTGAGGATCGACGGCTGCAGGTGACGTCTGTACTTTATCTACTCACACTGTGCAAGAGGTGAAGGAGAGAGGATGAGTCGTCTCATCGGGTTGGTGGGCGAGGCCGGTACAGACGTGGTCAGGATACGGCGGTCTGGGGCGGGGGACCTGGACAGGGGACTGCTGCTGCACCACCGATCTGCACCAGAATGAAAGCAAGCAGTAATGAGTAAGAGCTTTCAAACCTGAAGGTCCAAACCAAGCTCCATGTCTTTGTTGCGTCGTTTACATCTTATCTGTTTAGATTTGGTTTCCTACATAGTCTGTGTATGAAGATAGATGAAACGTCTTAACTTTCTCCCACTTTCCAGAAATTATATTAAAATACCCCAGATACAATGCTGCCATCTTGCACATTTGGAGCCAGAGTGTGCACAGTAGCAATCAGGGGATGGAGCTGCAGGGGGAGGTCCAGTTGATACACGTGCTGGACAAATCAGGAGTCAGTCACAGATGTCCCCCCATTTTTATAGCATCAAAGAGTTTGAAACCCAATTTCCAGTGGGGTTAAAATATATTTGATGTTTTTGACTTTATAGTTTGGTCCTTATCCCATACACTAACATGGAGAAGGTGAGGTTAATAACCTATACTGCAACCAGCCACCAGGTGGCGATTGAGACACTTTGGCTTCACTTTTGATAAGTTGTCATGTGGTCAATATTTACAGTCTGCAGTCTCACATGGCAATTTAGACTTTTGTGTGACATACTTACATCGTCATTATCTATGTGGGCTGCATTTTGATGTCATATATAAGGGTTTTTATAACTTCCAAACAAATTGAAAAATGTTATCTCCTCCCACCCCCATGTGGCACCACAGCTCATTTCTGCTTCTCGGCTGTTCCTTTTTTATTGTCCTCAACTTCCTGTAATTGGTCTGAAAGTCTGAACTATCCCAAACGTGATTTCACAATGAGAAGGAAACAAACCATGGTTCTGTTTGATACAGACTGAGACTTCCTCTTGGAATAAATATAGGTCATTCGTTTAAAACCATGGTCCGAGTCACCTTTCATTTTTGATTCTAACTAAACTGAAAGGTCTGGACCAAAGGATGGTGTGAAAGCACCCTAAGGCTGTCTGTCTGTGACTGTCTGTGACTATCTGTCTGTGTGTCATGTTGAAAAGACAAACCTTGTTTAGGCGGCAGGGCAGGAGCCTTTGGAAGGGGGCTAGTGGGGGCAGTGTGGAGGATCCTTTCTCCATTTTCATCATTGGCAGAAACATATGCTGGTGACATAAAAGAAGTAATAATTTTGTTGGACTAATAGATTTATGGAGAGAGAAAGATTTAAAAAAAAAGCAGAAGAAGTAAAGTGTTCCTCACTGATATTCTCCTCATATGGCTCCTCCAGTAGGAACGGTTGAAGAGTTCCTGCCGTCTTCTCTACCAGGGCGTCAATGACCTCGTGAAGTGTAGCACAGGGAATCTGAAAGGAGGAAAACAGTTGGATTATATGACAAAAATTGGATGGATTATTATTGATGTTAAAAAGCCATTTGTCATTCATTTTCAAAGTCAGTGTTTAAGATCGTGTGCTCGACTGTTACCACGTCCTCACTCACCCTGAAAACTCTAATAAAAAAGGCATAAAGAAAAATGTGAATACAGTAAGTTAGTTCTGACAAATTGTCACTCAGACAGATGAGATGATGAGATATTAAAAGCATCTAATCTTTACTTTCCACTTAATAAATGTAATGTAGTGTGTATTTCCTATCATTTTGAATATTTAACCCTATGGTAGAGGTGCATCAAGCCAATACCTAATTATGTAACCATGAAATTATGTTTTATGATAAGACATTAGGAACAGTGAACATATATAAGTCAATCATAAGAGCTTTGAATTCAAGAAATCCACATCCTTTTAATTTAGTCAAATATGAATTGTATATCTATTATACATTTATTACACACTTACAGGATTTTCTACATCGATGACATAACCTCCTTGGTCCCTCTGAGTCACACGGTAATGTCTGAACACCGACCTGGAGCAAGAGACAAATAGAGAGCTCAGACCTTTGGCTGTGAAGACGGCGTCTGTCTGTGTCAATTGGCAGCTGTGGTGTCCAGATGTTCAGCAGGTGTTTTTTACCCGTTGAGGTCTTGTCGAGTGGTGACAGCCAGCGAGCATCCGTCCCGGCCTGGACGGAGCAGCATGTTGCCGCTGTCTGGGTGTCGCTCCAGGAGGACTTCAGCCTCTGTCCGCGACACTGGCCGAAAGCACCTGCACGCCACACACAGAGGACGATGACACTCGTGTTCACACACTCCACAACAGTTACTCTCAACACAGAGCAGGACTCACGCTGGGATCTCTCCTACTAAAGGCACGGAGAGCGGGGAGGGAGGCGCACGTGTGGGTGTTCGAATCCTCCGCCTGGACCTCTCTTTGTCCACCACCTCCTTCAGCATCTGCAGCTGGCCCGGCAGCAACGTCAGGCAGGACGGCACATTGAGCTGGGATTGGGTGGAAGGCGGATTGTTTTTAATTACACGGCTCAAGAGGCAGACACTGGTAAGAGGAATGCTGGTGAGCAAAAGATGAATATTTACATCAATGACAGAGTAGAGGAAACCTTTCCACAGCTCCCTTGATTCTAGGTTAGGTGCCTGGAAAAGACAAGAGCACTTAACACCTTGTAAAAACAGTTCATCTTATTTTATAATAATGTCATAATATGTCCCCATAACATAAACGATGACATAATAAGGTGAAGACACGTTAGGTTAGGTTAAGGTTAAGATTAGAATTATGGAAGTTATAATTATGGTCATGGTTAGAGTAAGTCTCCAGGTAATCATTTAAAGTTAATTTAATTTCCACTGGAGACGTGTGTTTGTGTGTGTGTTTACTTGTATTTATATCTTTGTGAGGAGCATTTTGAGAATAGACCATTAAGTGAAGACATTTTGCACTTTTGCAGTGAGCTGTTTAAGGGTGAAGACTTGGTTTAAGGGTAAGGATAAGTCATTTAGTTGTTAAGGTTAATGTAAGGGGCTAGTTACTGTAAGTTTGGTTTCCCCTTCCTTCATGCGTAGGATGAGTCTGGCCGCCTCCAGGTTTCTGTCCCGGCTGCAGTCGTCCTTCAGGGACACAAATCCACTGAGATCCATCTTCTCTACGAACTGTATGCACCCCCATACACACACACGCACACATAAACGTGTGTTAGCATCAACACACCAAGATGCACACTTGCATGTATACAAGGTATACACACTTACATGGGTGTCCTTGGGGTTATTGAAGAAATACAGTGAATTCCCGCAGAGACATGTCCACAGTCGCCTGGATGCCTGTCACACATGGAAATAAGCAGATAGAGAGAGAGCTTGGATAACAACTGGGCTGTTTCCCACATCCGTAATTTAATGAATCCTTCCCTCCTTTATCACTCTCACATTTCCTGTCCCCAGAGATGGATAGAGAGGGGAGCCTCAGCTGTGGTCAATCTGGGATCACTGGGATATCCTGCACCTGAGCCAGGCTCATATTACATGTCTGAATACATTAAAATAAGCATTATGAGAGGGAGGAAGTCCATGGGTACCATTCTTTGTTCGTTACCTTATATGTATCTGTATGTATGTAAAACATGGAAAAGAACGATTGCTAAGTATTTTATTTCAATAGCTTCCATGTCATGTGACCCACTGACTTCAAACCAATGCGGAATTATACTAATGGTATTATTAAAATATACAAATAAGACACAGCTCTTTCTATCGCTTTTAGTGTTTGTTTATTGTATGTGAACACTCATATTTCATAAAAATGAATGACTTCACTGGGTGTAACTTTGTATCAGACATATTGGGAGATGCACAGTCCAGGCTGTCAGGTCAATACCGTGAAAAGAAGAGTATTTCTCTGAGTCAGCAGTGAATCTTTGGATATAAACTGCTTGGCAGACATGTGTGTGTGATAGAGATACACTGAGTGGGCTCGTTATACGATCACAGCCACAGATCGTTCACGTGATCTGATTGAAATGACATGCATCGTTCTGACAGCCGACGGATTTTCCCTCGATCCTCACGTCGTGATTGCTTCACAGACTCTTCAGAAAACAGACTGATAATTAATCTCTGATCCGCTATGTGAAAGATCTCGAGTGTCGCCTCGCCCAATCCAACACAATAAGGAAGTTGACAGCTCTGTGGGAATGGGGTGGGGGGGAATCAGCCGGTGCATTCATACACACAGATCCTGTCTATCAGTAGCATGCACTGGAACAACATGGCTCTACGTCTGCACCGGCAGCGCCTACCTTTTCTTTCGGTCCTCGCTTCTCCAGGTATCCCTCGTAGTAGCAGGGCGGGAGCGGCGCCCGGGCTCCCCCAGGCCCGGGCCGCTGTCTGACGGGTGCAGCCGCCATGAGTGTCGCTGGCTGGGCACGGAGGACAAAGGGGATCCGAGTGATTCTGGGGGAGTGACACGCCTTCCTCGATGAGATAGTGCTGTGGCACTAATCCAACAGCTGGCTGCCGGAGCCTGCTGTGTCTGGGGGGTCATGCGGACGGGTGGTGGTGCAGATTAAAAATGGCTGCAGGGGGATAAACGTCCAATATATAGAGATGTTCACAGAACACAAATGAACATCTGTGCAGATGTGTAAAGATGAATGAAAGATTTTAAATGAGAATCGTGAATGCTACATGTTAAAATAGATAAACATACAGACACCATATTTTCTGCATGATTTTAAAAGATAATTTTAGTTGCATGGCTGTTATTTTCTGTAATGAGTCAGACACAAGGAAGACAAATTATTTAACATTTATTGAAGAAAGCAAATGAACAGCATCCATTTCCCTTTACACAATAAGGAAAATACACAATACACACATACGATTACATTAAGAATAGAGGTAAACCACATATCCTATAGATAATCCAGGATAATCCCACTTTTAGTCTCCCCACAGTCACAGTTACAAAAGGAAGGCATTGCCTCAGACACAGTAGCTGTAATGAAGACGCATGCAGAGCGGTTACACTTCAACACACAAAACGATTGTGTATAATAAAATAAAGGTATCTTTTAAAGGCCAATAATACTTCTTTCATTTATATAGTGTTATAGAGTCGGGACACTTATGGGTATGGGTGCTTAACAAACCATCACAGGGCTGCAATAAATGTCAGTACGCAGCAGGCAAGACAACTATTTCAGCTGTGACAGCCACGGCACACAAAAATTGATCTTAGTCCTTTGTTCCACGACATTAATCATCAACATTATACAAGCGACATAATAGCTCAACCTGAGCCCCTGACCCTCCGCTCCCCTCTCCTACTCCCGGCTTTTGATTTAGTATAATGAGGCATGAGAAGCCACACCTGAACCACATAGTTATTATTCAGCGCAGCCACTTCAGCCCAAAAGGTAGCACGACTAACATATAGGACACATGCAAACATAACATGAGGAGGCCCATACTATGATAACAGGGAGATTATTGCAGGGATGGACCAGGGGACCGGACTCCAGGGGCACCATGGGATAGGGATGGGAGCAGATAATGAGGAAAGGGGGAAGGGGTACGGGGGGCAGGTGGTGAATAAAGACTAGTTGGGGGGATGGAGGGAGCGTAATCCACTGCTGTGTGCCCTTCCCTGCTGAAAAGACCTGTCTGTTCCGCTCCCACTTTAAATAGAGATGGGAGAGATGAGTGGGGTGGGGGGGGCGGTCTAACAAGGCGATCATGACAAGAGGAGAAAGTTGGCATTTCTCGGTGAAAAGAACAAACCCTCGCAGTTCATAGTCATGCTCGTAAATAGGCTTAAATGAAACTCAAACCAGCCATTGTGTAGAGGCCGCGATGGTTATTAGTAAACTCTGAACACAATAGTTGGGAGCTAGCGTTTTCTGTCAGGTCGGGTGCACAGTTTCAGACTGAAACGTGAAGCAGCCACAAAAAACAAGCCAAAAGACATCAAATTCATTTACATGCTCAGAATTTTAGGTTTAGAGCACTAAAGCAGGAGCTTAATCCCAAATGATGAGGGAGAAAATAAATCACAAGATTGAAAATTCACTGACAAACAGTGGAGTGAAAGCCCACAAAACACTGTGACTGACACTGCCAGCAGCATCACTAGAGGCTGAGCAAACAGAGGGGCTGATGCTTATGGCTTTGGTGTAATGCAAATAGGTCGGAGTGTGGGAAAATGATGTTGCGTTATTAAGTGAGCTGCACTGTGACGGACACAAATGTCTGCTCCTGTGAGGTAAATAAAAAGGAAAACACATGTTTACATATAGTTAAATGATTAACTTAGAGTCATTTTGTAATTTGCGCTGTATAAAATAAATTTTCGCTTACAAGCAGCAACCATGAACAGTTTGGGAGTGTGTGCAGCCTTTCTCTAGTATTAAGAGATGAGAGGGTGGCGTGCACGGAAAAACAATGGTTGCGGTTTAGGTAAGTAAACTAACTAATAACAATTACATGTAATTAAAAAGAAGTGTATTTATGGACCCTTACAGTCCTTCAGACGTAGACCCTCAAACAACTTTTTGGTCTAAAATAAACTCAGCTAATATATATGTATATTAGGGCCATGATTATATTCATCATTGCTTAGTCTGTTGATTAATTCCTCGATTAAGCAATGTTTGGTCCATAAAATGCTCACATGAGTTTCCTGAACCCAAAGATGGCCTCCTCTGTCTTATTTTGTCCATTGACTAAAGAGATTCACTTTACTGGTATTAAAGCAGCAAAGAAACCAGAAAATATTCACATAAGAAACGGAAATCAGAGAGTTTACTTTTTTTTCCATAAAAAAAAACAAAACCTTGTTGCAGCCCTAAAGTCTACACATATATATTATAAGCCATGAGAACACAGCACTAACAGCTAGAAATCTGTAGCACCAGCAGGTGTCAGCAGAGGATAGATTTGGACATCAACAAAAGGCGGCCTGTCTTTCATGTTGAGTTCAGGATGTCGACAGTACAAACGCAGAGGCACAGTGGTGAAAAGGGATGTAGAAAACAGTGCCTAGAAAAATACATGCGTATACGTGCATGTGTGAAGTACCAATATGACAAATACACAGAACAGTTCATATTGTGGATATAAAATAGTAATATATGAATAAAGTACTTGCACTTCTTAGTGTTTGTGGATACTGCCAAACAGGTTATTACATATCTTGATCTTTCTTCATCAGTCCTTTTGTTGGAGGTGTCGTGTACAAAGTGCACAGGTGCATAGAGATGGAATATAAAGATTCAGGATGTGGTATATGCACACTCAGACGTCAGGTGGTAATTTCTCTGGTTTAACATCCCTCCAGTCTTACTGTCTTTAAAAATTCTTTCAATCTTATTATAGTGAAAAAGCTTTGGTCAAATAATTCCTGGATTCAAAATAAGGTCCCTGTCTTGAGATGATTATCTTTAATTACAATAGCCAAAAGATATTTTTTGGTTTAATGAGAGTCAACAACCCTCTTATCATTCCCCCTTTCCATCCTCTGCCGTCCCCCTCTTGCCTTGCTGTATTTTAGTGGGTTATCGGCACCACCACTTCGACGTAGTTGTTGGGGAAGTATCCTGACTTTCCATGCAAGGTCCCCTCAAACCAGTTCTCATCGATTTGATTGACCAAGGTGATGATGTCACCCTCTCGGAAGCCCAGCTCACCTTCGTTCTCTGGTTCAAAGTCATACAGGGCTTTACAGCATGGCTCGGCTGCAGAAAGAAAAGGTAGAGAGATGCAAGGAGGGAGAGAAAAAAAAGAGAAAAGGATTAATATATTCTCCTGTAAAAGGAGATCCTACGAGGAAGTGTGTCTCCCGTATGTTTTCCAGTAGGACTCTGGAATAGACCAGTGACAAGTGAAGTCATGAAACATGGAAGGTTTGGAAGTTAGTCATCAGAAGAGTAGGAGGTGGAGGAGAAGAGTCCTTCTGAAGCTTAAGATCAAAATCAAGCCACTGATACTATTTGTTTCACAGAAAAACTAATTCATTCAAATTATTTTTCAGTGGACTGCAGAGGTGAATGACATTAGATTCACTACCTGTAAAGTTAACCCAGTGGCAGTGATTTTTCTTAAGGTTCAGAAATGTCAGTCCGGGAACAGGTTGTAAGATACATACAGTTCAGCAAAACCATGACTATGGATAAAAATGGTTGTTATCACTTTATTTAAATTGGCTTTGAATTATCATTGAAATACCACAGTCACCGATTGTTTATAACAACAACACTAGAATGGTTTGCTAAAGCTTGTACGTCTCTACAGCTTGGTAAGACAGTAATGCTTATACCAACGAGCCCCATCTCGTTCTGAGATCCTGGCAGACACTGGACCCAACAAATACCCTTCAACAATGTTAGTGCAATAGTTGACCCAGACAAGTGTGCACCCCTCTGCCACACGCATGTGCAACAGAGTGAGTGAAGGTGAAAGACGCATTGTAGTTCTGTGATAAGTGAGACCTTCATCTACCCACTCACGTGGCTTGCTCCTGACGGAGTTTCTTTGGAAGGAAGTACCGTGATATTGTTCTGGAGCTGGTTCATGTCACAAAGGAAAGACACATCAGTCGTAAAGAAGGATTGGACTTGCATGTATTCCTTCTCGGTGCAGGCCTGGCACACATACACATACAGATGTTTGAGAAAACTCACAACGCTCTCACAGCTGTGTAAAATTTACCTGGAGAGTAAGCCGGAGGGTTTATTGCAGAAGGTGAGTATCCTCCGTTGGATGGCTCCAAGTCTCCATAGTCTAATTCTGGTCTGGGTTTGGGTATGTATTCACGTCTTGGACGGTTCTGAGCGTCATTCACCCTGAATACGAAAGTATGGTAAATAGTTAAACTCAAAACAAACCTAATTTATTTTGTGTTATTTGAAAGACAGATTGATATTCTAATGGAATAAAAAACAGATTACAACAGAATTGTCTGTGCCAACAAAAAACAACGATTGATATGATTCAGTAAAAAAAATCATTTTAACTCAGCATCAGTCACTGCTGCTGTTTGACATTTATTACTTGTAATCAGATCAGTACAGGAAAAAGAGGCTGAATCATCCTGCGTCACAGGCCAGAGGACACATACAGAAGGCATGTCGTTTTCACAAAGCAGTCATGGCGCTGACCTTTCTCTCAGTTTGTCGGAAAGCTCCTCGAGGACCTGCGAGGCCTGTTTGTGGTACTGCAGTAGAGACTCCACAAAGGAAGACAGCTGACTCACCTGCTCCACCTACACACACACGCACACAGAAACTATTTTAGAAGGAGACCAAACACGGACACAGCTCGGGTCTTTCTGTAAAAGGATCCAATAATTAATTGTTATCATCCCATTTCTTTTCATGTCTCTAATCTTAATCATTTGTTTATTTACAATGGCACTTTAATTGATGTCAAACACGTCACTCAAAAGCCATGAAACACTAATTATGACAACACAATAAACAGGTTTATCTGGCTCACACTGAAGCACTGCAGGAAAAAAGAATGCATTTCGCCTGCCACATTCTGTCCTTTTGTCTTAATGAGAAGCTGTGAGCAACATGTGTTTACAATTGTTGTCGTCACAACGAAATACAAAACCAGGGGAGAGACAACATGTTGAGAAATAAGTATAATTTAAGAGAAAAAGTGTAATCACTGTTTAATTCTTAACAGAGAATGAGACTTTAGAATTATTGTAAAATTAAGACGGTTAAAATGTTAAATGGATTAAACAAAAATAAAAGAAAAAGAGAAGCTCAGGCTTTTTGATTAGTAGACACTCTCTCTGGTCTTTTTTCAGGATGGTCCCGGGATAGTGGTAAAAAGGGTTATTCTTTTTCAAGCAGGATTAAGCAAAGACCAATAAACAGAAACATGGTGGAAGGATTGGACTTGGGCCAAGACTTGTTTTTTTAACATTGTTAGATGTTAATACTGGTACATATGGTTCAATATGCCTGCTGTTGCCTGTGTTCTTTCATCTAGTAGAATAACAAGGACAGCCTCACTAACCTGACTTCACACACTTTCAGTATATTACTCCATTACTCACAGGAACATTTATTTGGTTCAGCGTAATTAATAACACATTTAGGTTTACCGACTGTTAATGAAAGTAATGAAGGTAAAGTGAAACACTTTTTTTATGAACTTATGGAATTAAAAAACGGTCTGACAGAGCTCAGTGTGCTTAGTCTACAGGTCACTCACATCTGTTTCCAGCAGGTTATGCATGGAGCCCTCAGCCATCTCTTTGGACTCATGGAATTTCTCCAGGGACTGCCTGATCTCCTCATCCTGGATTTTACCTTGACGTTTCTTTTTATAATCGTAGTCCAGACGACGACCCTCCAGCTTCTTCAGGTGGTGCTGTGAGGGAGAACGAGTTGGAAATGGGAGGATGAGGTTTTTCAGATTTTCTCTTGTTTATTGCTATGTCATTAGTGTGATTCAAACACACATGCAGTTCAGCTGTCACGCATCTGGACTTCATATTACTGCAGGTGACACAGACTGTGGAGCTCATTGGTCAGGCCTGGAACCTACTTGCAGAAGAATACCAATGCTTTGATTCTACCTGAATGTCTTTGATATCCTTCTCAGCAACCGCCTGCAGTGGATCGAGAAAGTTCTGCTTCACATCGATATCCAGAGAGTCCTTGATCTCAGCCATCCTCTTCATGGACTCCCCTATGTCTACAAGAGCCCCACCTGCAGTGCACACACAAGCAGAAACATGCAAAACACCCGCATTAGACAGTGTGGGATATAATAACAATTATTAGCTCTGTGAGCAAGGTGGAAAACATGAAAAACTACAGGAAGTGACGATTCAGATTATTTCAAACAATAGGAAAATAATTCATTTTTAATGCACTTAAAACATTCACCATTATATTACACTACTCTAATCCAAGTTAATCTCGTCCTCTCCCCGACACCATCATGCTTACCAAAGTTGGTGTCTTCGCCCATATCCCGTCCATACTTTGTCATGCACTCCCCCAGGAGGCCCTCAGGCTGTGGGTAGCCAGGACTATTCAGCTGTCCGCGCATTTTGGACACTGTTGTGAGCATGGAAAGCTTAGCTCTGGTTGCTGGGTTGGGCTGCAGATACTCCGATGTTTTATTGATGACTTCTACCACTGCTTTGCTGGTAATATCTGCTCTCTGGTGATACAAATCAGGGAGAGAAACTGATACCTGAGTGCATATACAGAGTTGCATGGCCTTTACACTATTTACAAGTGTTTAGGAGCTGTGATGGACACGATTTTACAGCCCAAAATATGAGGATATTGTTACACCACTTTAACTCTGTGTGTGGTCCTAAAGAGTAAGGAATTACCCTCTCGAGGTCCCTGAAGTCTTCATCCAGTTTGGTTCCCTCTGCACCTCCAACTTTTTCACTCATCAACTGTGAAGACAGAGCAAACAGAGCTATGAGGCTAACTTGTTCACTTGTCTCAATGTAAGATTATTAATACACACATTAATTACCCACATTTGCAGTCCAACGTGACAAAATGAAGTTTACTTAATTATTTATTGTTTTTTTCCATTTATTCTTCTTTTTGCCAGGTGTCCACGTACAGAGAGGTCAACAAAAGAACTGAATTTCTGGTTCTTGCAGGGCAGAATCTTGTTGTCAAATAAGGTTGAAATTAAACTTCCCTTTTGCTGCTTCCAAACTTTAAGGGATATTTCATATCTTCCACCACTTTCTTTATTCCAGGAATGCTCATGCCCATGTTTTCCATCTAAACTCTGCATCAGGGAACAAGTTCAGCAAACTAGACTTTCCTCTGCACTGAGTCTCGATTCATGAGTAATAATACTGAAGCGTTTCCTCTTTTCCATCAGGTCAGCACACACACTGCAGTTTCCTACACTTCCACCATATCCATGGATACTTTTACTAAACACAGATGGTAACTTCATCTGGCTCTCACTGACAAATGCATATGCTCACTAACACATGGCACAATCTCCATTTATCATCAGACAAACAAACTCTTGCCCAGTTGTCTGGCCGGCCATACAGAGACTTGTTGAGCTTGTGCTTCTTTATTTGGTGCAGCTGTTAGCACCACATTGCACATAAAACCCCATGACCAGATGCAACAACCAAAGTCTCCCCTTTATATAATGCACAGGTCTGGCAAGTTGCTCTTAATATGTTCATAGCATCTACTGCTACCTGGTTCACGGGACATAATACAGCAACCATGCATTCCCAAATAATCAAATTTAATGTACAGCATTTAATTTAAACTACAATTGCACTCAGAGAGCATTAATCTCCACCAATGTCCCAAGTTACCTAAATTTAACATTTAAATTAACTAGATCCAGGATATTATTTGGATCTGCACCAAATGGCATAAAATCATAAATATCAGTTCCCTAAACATGTCAGAGATTCTTTCATTAAGATCCATGACTTATTTTCTGGGGGGAAAAACAGCATGCATCCTTCCACCAAGTTTTGTGGGAACCCATCAAGTAGTTTTTGCATAATCTTAACATGAAAACAAATGCAGACAAAAACATGACCTCCTTGACTGAGGTATTTAATGAATCCTTTGTTACCAGATGTGAAATTATCGCATTTGGACGATTGAAAGCTAAACAGCAAACACACTTTAGAGGCCCATGTAGTTTTATGATTGCCAACTGATTGTTTTGCACAACACAACTACCAAACCTGCCAATATCACTCAGACTACAGTAGTTAATGTATGTGGAAAACTGTTGAAACTCATAAATACATAATGGGTTAGAGAGATGAAAGACTCATAAGCAGATTAACTGATAAATAATTCAAGATTTGGTTAAAAGATGTTGTGAAGGTGGAGACAGGGACTTGTCCTGGGAAGACCCCAAAAACATCTACATAGCAATACAATAATTTAGACTTAAACAATTGTGCACATAGATAAACAAGATGCGACTCAGAAAAGCAAAGCAGCATCCTTCAGAACTTAGATCAATAATTAATTAAATCAAGTTATTTATGTTGTATTACTGGTAATGGTATCACATGACGCCTGTTGAGCAACTAATTTACACACCTGATTATCCTCCCTTCACCTGTCCTCTATCATTTCAGCCTGAGCTGAGAGCTCTACCTTGTCTCCCAGTAGCTGAATTATTCATAGTGGGATTTGCCCAATTCCCATGCCAGAGTAAATTTTTCTAAAAGAATGAAAGATTTAACATCCAAAAGAATGTGAGATTCAGAGGCGTGTTTTTCCGGCTGTGTTGTCAACAGGGTGACCACATCTGTGTCTTCTGATGTACTTACTGGTTTGGGCAGAGTACCCACATAAGTAGGATTCCTAATAGGTACACACCCAAAGGGCAGAAATTATATTACAAAAAGAGACTGCCGGAACTGGGAACACTTACAATTTTAGACGAGTAAAGACAACTTTGTACTTCATATGATGGTTTGCGACATTTGTTTCTGATTGACATCATAGAACCCTTTGTAATTCAGAGATATGAACAGAGTGATAAACATGTTGTTTGTCACAACATGTACCAGCTACACGGGGGCGCCCCCAGGTCAGCTAACTTCCACACAGGAATGATTAAGAGATGACGGCATTGTCTGTGAATCGTGCCACAGTGCGTCATGTTGTCACATGAGAACTATGGTGTCACCTCAACACAGTTTTGTCTTCAGACAAGTGTTTTGAAAACGCTCGGTAATCCTGCACATAACAAACAAGATCACCGCTTTAGAGCATTCACACTTTGTTAACAGCAAAACACAACAAAAACACACTCCTATAATCGCACACACCATCAGAGGCTCCTTATTTATAGCAATAGAAACTTTAAGAGGTTAGCGACCATCTTTAAGTTTAACTAACCTGGCTAATGCTAGGTAGCAACTAACCTACCTGCGTCTAGATTAAAAACACTTTAAGGAAAGAAAATGGATAAACACGTGCGTGCTTTCCTGAAGTCGGCTGTAAATTGGTATTTTAAACGTTGTTTGGATTGTTACGCTTCTGACGTTAACTTGCCAAGCCTCCACATTAGCATTAGCTAGTTTCGGTGAAGGGTTAACTTTGACGTTACGTGTGAGCCACAACACACACACAGCACAGCTACTGAGGAGTTTAACAACACCTTAACTAGTCAGTTACTTCTCAACGAGTTACAGCACAATGTTCAAACAAGACAACGCGTTTATCGCTTTCTTTTTCACGATGTTTTCCACTTCCTCGAGGCTAGCGCAGGTCAACTCCAGACACTGTCAGCTAGCTTGTTTAGCTATCGGCTAGCGCTAGGAGGGTTAGCTTGTTTACCTGGCTCGCTTTGTAAAACTGCTTCTTAAATCCTGCGACGGACATCTTGCACCGTCTGTGTTGTTGCCACCTGGAGCTCGGCGGAGGGGACGAGGTGTGTGTTTTATAAGAGTCGACGTGGGTCTGTGGTTTACAACACAAACAGCAGCAGAGCGGCGCGTCTGCAAACTTTGCACCGTGGATGAGAAAAACTTGCTAAGCAACCTCAGTTTCCTGGACTGGGGCTGCGTGTGGGAGGCTCCATCCTGGTGGACTAAAGTGGGTCAACACACACACACACACCCACCCACCCACACGTTTGGGAGGACACTCATTGACATAATACCTTTGCCACCCTCAACCTTAACCATCCAAACTAAATGCCGAACACTAAAAAGTCTTAACCCTCAAACAGCCCATTGGAAAAGTGAGGACTGATCAAATTGTCCAGTGTAGTTTTGTCCTTACAAAGGTATAAGTACAGAAGCACACACACACTACCTCGGCTACTGTCTTCTTTATGTTTATAATAAATAAAACATGTTTATAATAAATAAAACAGCAAAACGACTTTTGAAATGTGTAAAAGGTAACTAATAATTTATACTGATGTGGCTCTGCAACTTAAAGGGATAGTTCACCCCAAAATGAAAATGTACTCATTATCTACTCACCACTATGCTATGCTTGGGGGGGGGGGGGGGTGAAGTGTTCGAGTACAATCCAATAGATAGGAAGTAATGCTGACCACTTCTTCAAACGTAAAAAAAAAAAAAAAAAAAAAAAAAAGGAAATAAACATAAAATGCCTCCATACTGCTGCTGTGGTGTCATGCAAGTGTCTGTTAGCCCTGATATCTATATTCAACTCGAACCCAGTAGAGTACATTTACTGTAAATGTGCTCAGTTTTGAGTTGAATTTGAATGTCGGTGCTAACTGACACCGCCGGAGAATTATGGAGCCATTTTATGATGTTGTTTTTTTAACGTTTGGAGTAGTGGTCCGCATTATTTCAATAGCATTGGATTTGGCTGTCACGCTGTTTACCTCTGAAACTCCAAAATTGTTTTGTGGACTTAAACATTTCACCCAACCCTCCATTGACATAGTGATGAGTAGATAGAGTGCATTTTTCATTCTACAAGGAAGGTCCCTTAAAAGTTTCCAGAAACATCCTTTCAAATGATCATGAGGGTATTCTGTGATTACATGTTGAAGATATTTTAAATATACATCTAGCTAAATATACACAACTAAGTAGCGGGTGAATACAACTATCCTATGTCAAATTATTCCAAGGAACATACGGAATCTCAAAAAAGGCTGTAAAAAAGCCCATCACATGGATTAAATGATCATATCAATCAATAATTATCTTGATACATTTCACTTTATTAATTTTATGTCCGGATTGAGATTATTTCTTATTTCAGAGAATTTGGAATGCATTAAAACATATTACAAATCTGAGGTAGATCAATTATGTGCTATACCTCCTTACTGTGCTTACACAATGCATACGCATTATGTTGATATATATTGGAGCTTTGTTATATTGCTACTTATGAAAATTATATTGCAAATGTTATTGGTATTGTGTATGCCAAGCCCTGACAGTAAATCCTAGTATATGAGAAGCTGCAGTCAAAACATTCTTCTTTGAGTTCTTGATTGATTGATGCCTCAAATGAGCTGTGGATCAATTGCTGCCGATGAATTGTTTGAGAATCCATTAACAGTTCAAATTAATGGCACTGATAGAATAGAGGAGGCACGGTATAATATAGATCAAATGATTTAGATATAATCTGTAACGTTAACATGCAGAGACACACTGTACATATTTACTGATATGAAAGCAAAAATTTAAGATTAAATGAGACTCAATGAAACATTTCAAAAGAAAATGAAACAATTTATTACATTCTTAAAACCACATATAAGGTATCCCATTGGACAACAATATATATCGAGCTGTGTGACTCAGATACCTTTGGACTAGTAATATACCTCTTGTACATTTTGTCATAGAGAGAAAGAGAATGAAGACAAACTATTCTTTTGTTGTTTGTAACCTTCCTAATCTTTCTTCAATAAAAAAAAAATTGATCACTGACACAGACTTTACAAAACAAAAAGTGGGGACACCTAAAGAAAAAAGGTGGATGAAGACTGACAAATCAATGAAAATCACAGCAAAAGAAACATTAAACCCAATAATGAAATCCATTTTTGAACTCTAACTGATTTTTTTTTTTTTTTTAAGTCTGCTCTTTAAATTTAATGTTACAATATTACGACCATTGGGAAGGACTTTGACACTTTGTGAGTAACATTCACAAAAATAGAACCTACGTCCACAGTGATTATGGTTACGGGTCTCATCTTAGGTGCAAAGGTGTGAGGAGTACAAGGCTAAAAGACGACACTAGTAATAAAGGGACGAGAGATCACAGCTAGTTCCCTGAGCGGCTAACAGCAGGTCCCCCCGGACTCTGCTCGAGAACTTCACAGCAACCCAAGTAAGTTATTTTCATTTTCAAAGTGTTTTACTTTATGTACATGACAAATCTATACTGTTACAGGTGACGTTGTGTGACAGACTTGGAGAAAAATTCAAAAGTAATCAACAGACTAAAAATGGTTGAGTCTTACTGGCATTGAGGCCCAGTTCAGGGGGGCAGCTGGTAGCTCTGTCTGGTCTTAGACTAGTGTCCAGTGAGAAAGAGGAAAGTATAAGTGCTTGGTATCCTGACAAGTGCTGGGTTTTCGGACTAAAGGTGAGAGGAACAGCAAATGTACACAATAATACAGTTGCTCCAACCAGCAGGAAGGTTTTATGATACACACTGAGGACCATCATTTTCCTGGCCTTTAACTAATTGAAACATTATGAGTGAAAGATAATTATACAACACATACTCTTCTGCCTGCTGGTTAGAAACAGGCGGGGCAGAGCCTTTTTTTGTCTGCTTTTATTTTACAGTTCACGAAGTCATCTTTTTGACTCGCTTTCTCTTCTCCTTAGTGTCCTGTTTCTCCTCTTGTCTCTTAAGGCAGGGGCGCAGGGTGCAGCCACAGTGCAAACTGAAAATTCTCAGTTCAAATGCAAGAAGAAGGCAATGTTTTTCTCTTTGTTTTGCCTTTGTTGGGGCACACTGCCTCCCCTGCTGTGTTGCATCAGCAACAAGTGTCCACCCCGTCGCTTGCCTGATGACCGCGCGTAACCCCAGCTGGGTTTGCCGTCAGGGGTAAGACGGGGTCTTTTGTCACGAAAACCTGAGAGTCCTTCAAAGAGAGGAAAAATAGTCCAGAAAAATCATCCGAGTCCAAAAAAAATCAGGTATCCTCACGCATCCATCTTTTCTTTACGTCCTTCACATCTCACGATCCACTCCTCTGCCTTTCTCTCTGAACTGAACACACACACTCTGACTCTCTCCATATACCTATATAGTCATCTATTTACATTCTTATTTAAAATATTTGTTTATAAATGTGTATATAAATTAAAGATAATTTCTTCTTGTCCTGTCTCTAAGTGGCATTTACAAGGAAAGGGGTGTGTGGGACTGAGGTTTCTCCTTGCATTACAAGAGCCTACAAAAAAGGCAGCACCGAACACCGTCTAAATGTGTGCAAGAGCGGTTCTCTAATGATGTGGGAGGTCAGCCTAAGCCTCGAGTCATTGAATCTGAGTTTTCGTTTTATAGCAGAGAAAATGACTTGTGATCTTGGTCCCTAAGTAATGGTCAGATATTGTCTGTATGAATACACAGGTGTACCATACTGAGATGCTTTATTACAGAGAGAACTACTGACTGAGATCTGTATTAACTGCGAGATCTGGTGATCAATATGAATTCATTCTAACACGACGTGTCTTGAAGTGGCAGGGATCGTACATTCATGGTTGTTTGGTTTGCTTGTGCACTGGTGCTGATCAATGAGGTACATTCATAACTGTTTGGGTGATCCACAGCGGATCTGATCTTAAAACTAGTCCTAGAGCTTGGAGCTGTTTCATGCTAAGCAGGCCGCTATGTTGTCATTATTTTACGGTGTCCATCCGCTCGTTGTTAATGCTACAATATGCAGAGGACCATAAGCATGTGTGGTCTGTAGTGTAAGGTGCTTTGCCTGCTGGGAAAGTGGAGGTATAGTTTGGGATAATGGGAGACGAAGTATTACAAGTCCTGGATTGTCTCTTAACTGCTGGTTTTTGAGCTTCAACATCTCTATCCTTCTTTGTCTTTGCTTCCCTACCCCTCAATACACTCTCTCCATCTCTCTTGTGTGTTTATCTATCTGTCTAGCTGTCTGTGGAGTCCGGCAGAGACATCTCGCTGCCAAAAACTTCCCGGTACAGTGGCGGGAAGCTGAAGGCGGTCTCTGGGTGAACCAAACGGAAAAACTCCAGTTTGTCGGTGTGGAGGTTACAGATAGACTTCATTGATGGCAGCTTGGACATCATCTGAGGGGACAGAGGAGATACAAAATGTAAATGTCTGGGTCTGTCACGCAACTGTTCACGTTAAACAAGTAGAAGTTGCAACTGTTTGGCTTTACCTTGTCCAGTTTCTCGTCAGAAGCACCGCTCTTCTGTAGACTGTGCTGCAGAGCCAGGTAGACTTTGTCCTGGAGTTTCTGAACCTTTTGGCCTTCTGTCAACCACAGTCGATCTACAGGAGAAAAGGATTTACCTTTAGCATACAGTTTCCTCTGTTTAATTCTCCTTAAGTAGCTTTACGGCTGTTCAAATCAAATGACAGTACCCCATGCTGTCTGTATTCTGTGTAAGCCCTTCATTCGACATTCAAGAACTTTATTGTCATCCTGCATTAATTACAACAAATCAAATTGTTCCTGTTGTAAAGATTAACAAAGGGAAATAAATTCAATAATAATAACAATATTAATAAAATGTAAAAATAAGCAAAATACGTATGAAAAAAAGTTCTATAATATAAAATCATTAAAAGTATATCAATCTGCAATAGTGAACTGAAAACCTACATGCAAATCAAAAGCAAATTTTGGTCAGAATGTTATGTTGAAAATGGACATCTTATAGTCAGTGTTTCTTCCTTTAGCAAGGACAAAACATACGGACTGCTGTTATTCCATAATAGGATAGTTGCTTCCCTCTTGAGCATGTTTGTGTTTATGAAAGTATCTGTGGGCGAGAAATAGAAATAGAAGGAAGATTATTCACCTGGGGAAAGAAGGACGGCAGCGCTAAGCAGAGCCATCTCCTCATCGGACAGCTGTAGACGGCAGAGTCCTTTTCCAAGGTCGATCACTGCACTGACCAGGTCATCACAACCTGCAAAGACACAGGATATTGATTTAATTCTGTCAAAAACAACAGTCTGAAGACCTAAATGCTCCTTAAAATGACAGCTGATGTAGGAGATACTGGTGTGTAATCACTGAGCTACTGTGGCCGACAATGAAAATACCAGGTCTTACTCATAGAGTGTTTATAAAGATGGACGGAATGACTGCTCCCCATTAGTGAAGCCAAAGTGTCTCAATCACCACCTGGTGGCTGGCTGCAGTACAGGTTATAAATCCTGCCTCCTTCATGTTAATTGACAGAACATGTACCTAACTAAACAGTTTTCATAGCATCAAATATAACTTGGGATTTAATTTGATGCTATGAAAAGGTTGTGAAATGTCATAAGGACAGCAGAGACAGAATCGCTGACAAGTCAATCTGCTGTACTGACAGACACTATCCATCATTTAATATTAGAAATGGCAAATTGTTCCTTAAATTGGTTTATCACATTGTTTTCACGTGCCCTTTAGTGTTTTTTCTATTCCTCCATAAGGGTGTATTGTTAAACAGCTAGTAGACGATTCAGCTTTAACAAACTGCTGTTGACGAGACGGAAACGCATTTCTTATGGAAACATTTTTCAGAAGAATAAGCACAGTTATGGTATGGGGAGAGCGTGGCCTAGGGGATAGAGCGGGTGCTCTGCAACAAGAAGGTTGCTGGTTCGAATCCCACTCTATCCCATCTGCATGCCTAAGTGTCCATGGCAAGATACTGAACCCCTAGATGGCCCCTCATAAAATGATGAGTGTTCTTAAAATGTAAGTCGCTTTGGATAAAAGCCATGTAATGTAAATGACATGTAATGTAATATGTGTTATTTAAAATGATGAGTCATTGCAGAGGCATCTGAGTCAATAATGGATTGAGAACAGTGAGAGCCCTGGCATTTCCATACACAGCTGGTGTGTTCTGACAGCAATTAGTGCACAGTGCGAAAGGGAAAAAAGGCACAAGCTTACATAAGGCCCGAGATGCATAAGACACTTCAATGTGTGAACCCGTCAATTATCTGAATGTCTTAGAGGCGACACAATTTACATTCCCAATCAAGCTGCTCCTCACCAAGAGCTTTGAAGAACTGGGCCGGAGCGAACTTCCCGTTGAAGAAGATGGTATTGTTGTTGACGTTGAAAGCTCGGCACATACGTATCAGCAGCACCTCCAGGCAGCCTGAAAGGTCAGCCACCGATAGAGGCCCAGACAGAGAGAGATGTAGAGATGGAGTCAGAAGAGGAAAGAGGAGGGGAGGGACATAGAAGGTCCATATTAGAAACAAATGTTAGCAAAGATAGAAGGTTGGAGACAAAGCAGAGGAAAGAACCAGAGTTAGCAAGTTTCAGAGAATGAATTCCTTTGTCACCTTTGTATGAATTAAGTCGGTTGAAGTATTTATTGTGAGTACTTTAGACTGTGCACTCACCGGCTTTGAGCAGTATTATCTGATCGTTCTGGCATAGGTCCATAAAGCCAGTGATGCGTTTGGCAAACTCCACCACGTACTGGATGGCGTTGGTGATGTGGTGGGCACACTGCTGCCACATCCACTCAGCTGACTGGAACAGGGAGATGATCAGAAATACACAATCAGCTTCAGTGCGTGCACAGACAAAACAGATATTTTCAGTAAAAGATATTTAATCTCTGCCCAACAACAAGATGTTTTGGAAGCAGACAGGACTTAATAATAATAAATGTTACTGTTGATTGTGACAAACAGCTTTGGGCTCGATCGTGTACCTTGTTCTGAAAAGCACGTGTTTCCTCAGGAGTGTATTGTACCCAGGTGAATCTCTTCATGTCTTCGGCGCTGTACTGACACGTCTCTAAGTGAGACTTAACAATACTCTGAGTGATGCGCTCTGTGGAACAAAACAAGCACAAACATTAGTGTTGTCTCACTCACACAGATTATTTTTGGTGGCAGTAGGTTTGAGAGATAGCGGCAGGGTGGAACATGGGTGTTGTTTACTGTATCTATTCACAGCTGAGGGCATTGGTGTGATCTTGAGTAAGGAACTAATGAGCTTTGCAATGCTGTGGGTCCCCAAAAAGACAGAGAGTGATTCTGAGTGCTCAGCTTATTTTAGCAGAAGTTAGAATCTCCTACACCTCTTGCCCTTGTTATATCCAGCAGCTTCAATATTTACCTACAGCTTCTTTTAATAGTCCCCAGAGACCCTTTTAAATGCATTCTTCCTCAAGGTCTCCAGAGACACTGCTATGAATGATGTCTCCAACCTCTTAAAAATAAATACCACTACAGCTTTATTGCTTGATCTGCCCCTGATAATGTACTGTAAGTTCCCTAATAAGATCCAGTACTCAGATAACGGTCAGGTAATAAAAACACTAAAGTAAATGAACACTACCCATATGACATTTGTAGAGCAATTTGTTCCCCGTAGAGCATCCCCATGCCATAGTCTCTTTACGGAGCAAGTCTCTCCTCGGTCATTGATTTATTATTAACGATTCATTCTGTTTTGCCGTGTTTACTGCTGTTATAAATACTACGCAGTTGCAATAAATGTTACACAATAAAGGATTTACGGTCCCTGAGTTTCTCAGGACAGTTTTAATGTGAATCATTTTACAGAAGTTTTTAGTTTGCAGAGCACAAAGCAGGAAGTGAAAAATGCCAGCAGTAGGACAAATTACAAAAAGCAGACCATACAAACACTGCAACCTTGTATTAGGGCCTGATTGTCTATTTAGTTGCACTTGGGCTTGCTAATATACAATGAGAATAACGTGTACACACACTGTTTGTAAAGGGTTGAATAAAAGGAATTTCTGTGACATTATATCGTTTAGACTCACCAAGTTCTGTTATTGAGCAGTCATCAGGCAGATGGTCCAGAAGTGTGTCTCCCAGCACCACCTGCGTGTGAGAGTGTGTGTGCAGGAGCTGTATCCCAGTGCTGTCCGTCCTGTCCAGTACAGTCGGCTGAGGGGAATTCTGATTGGACAAGGATGAGGAGGAGGAAGCAGAGGAGGACGATGAGTTGGAGGTGTTGCCGGTGCTGGTGCCCCCGCCGAGCAGCTCCAGGCTGCAGTACTCGCTGGCCTCCTCGGGGGTCAGCGGCAGATCGAACAGGTCAGGCAGCGCTGCGATGTCGTCCAGGTCGCTGATGGTGGAGCTGGAGCCCCCGCTGCTGTAGGACCGGCTCAGGACCTCCTCACCATCCTCCCCACTGCCTCGGCAGACTCCCTCGTCCTTGGGTAAAGACAGAGCGGTGGAGCCTTTGCCTCCGGAGCCCGCACACTCCTGGGACTTCTGGTGCTTCTGCACTTCGGCGTAGAGGCTGTCGCGCTGCTTCTTCGACATGCGACCAAACTTCACGGCTGCAGAGAGAACAAGAAGATACATGTGTTTTTGGTAAAATGAAACCTAATCTCAACTGAAGCTTCCCGCTGCGTGGTTGAGATGTGTTTATTTTGATAAAACTAAGTCAATTTTTCGTTTTTGCATATGTGCAAACTAAAACCTTCACATCTGTAGCTGTGACCTCAGTCCAACTGTAAGATATTCCTGGCTCACATACGATTCCTTCTGCCACCTTATCTCGAGTACTGTATGTTCCTGTTTCTATATCCAGTTTGAATGATGACAGTCCATCACCTCCTCAGTCTATATACCATATTTGTTTTCTCTCTGCGGTCCACAGGAGAGGTGAGCGTGTGCTGAGCTCTGCTGCAACAGCTGATGAGGAACATTACTGCTGAGGGCTTCGAATTCTCCAGGTATCAGCTTTAAATTAAAGGCACACACACACACACACAAATCCCCACTAAACCTGTCGTTTGTATGTCAAAGCTTCAGTTTATCTAAATGTTGTGGTTACGGTGCGTTGTGTTTACCATCTCTGCTCATGCCCAAAGCCAGACACTTCTGTAGGCGGCAGTGCTGGCAGCGGTTACGGTTTGTTCGGTCAATCAGGCAGTTCCTCTGGCGGGAACATGAGTACATGGCATTGTTCTGCTGGCTGCGCCGAAAGAATCCCTAGACAAACACACAGACACACAATGAGTGCCTGCACATTTTAAATAAAACAGGTTGATTCAAATTTAGGTCCGCCAAGCTCCAGGTTTCCTCCTCACCTTGCAGCCTTCGCAGGTGATGACTCCGTAGTGGATTCCTGAGGACTTGTCCCCACAGATCTTACAGGGGATGACCTCTATCTGAGCTGCAGGACAGAAAACAAGTGGGACGAGAGAGGGGTCAGAAAGCTGCAGACTCTTGGGACTCATATGAGCACTCTCATATCTGCACATGAGATTGGAAAGTCAGTCTTCAACATCTGCTCAGGAGTTACATCTTTGGCTCGCGTCATCCTGTGGACTGTTGCCAAAGTATAGTTCAATAACTATACACTAACACAACTCTGTAACACGATACATCCATTCAGACAAAACACTTTCACAGAAGCCCATATTTGGCATTTATTCCATGCCTGCTTCACTCTGAGGGGAGTCAGTGGGACTTGCCTGAACTACTGATTTAATCCAAGATGTTGTGTAACTTTGATTCTGACACGTCTACGCAGCGCTGCAACTGTTCTCAACTTGCAAAGAAGGCTTGGCTCCTCCTGCAGCGACCATGGGTTCGGTTCCGACCCCGCCAGTTGCTGCATGTTTTCCCCACATTCTCTCAATTTCATGCTTTACTATCCTGTTGATTAAGGTGAAATGACCAAAAACATATTTGATAAATATTGTTCTGGACCTGTAAATGATGTACTGAATCCTCCTCGATCTGGGCTCTGCTTAAGAAACACCTGGTTGTGTTGTATATATCAGTGTTGATGCGAAAAATTGAAGTCTTTCTTTCTATGGTACTTGTTTCTTCCTCTTTCTTCCTTTTCTAGTCTTACCCAGTGAATCATTTTTTAACCCTTAATATTTTCCATTTCTTCATAGCACTTTGGACAAATAGACAATTTCCATGCTAATGATAAACAGTATGTGTGTTGTATATTGTTTATTTGATGTGTGACATGTCACAGATTGTCCTTGTTTGCACACATAAAATCTGTCATCCTTTTATTACTTTTTCCCCTAACCCAATTATTTCAGGCCTCTCCCCTCTGGTCCTGTCCTGCTTCTGTCGCGCTATCATGTTGTTTTCCTCGGCTATAAACCTTGGCAAGATTACAGTCGTTCCTTTGTATCTTCTGTCATCCTTGAAAAAGGTTGCCCTATGCTTTTATCTAGTCACAGTCAGACTACTGTATCCCCCCATGTACTCTGGGCTCAATGAGAAGTCTATTTCCTGCCTCCGACTGATACAAAATGCATCTGCGAGGATTTGTTGTTATGTTGCACCTCTCCTCGCCTCCTGTCCCTAGGAGGCCTTACGTTTTTAGATTGTAAATTAATATTTTACTGACAGTGTTACAGGTTTCAGACACAGGCTCCTGTTCTCCCGAGGTCAGTCTTCTTCTTAAGACATTACCCCATGACCAGGGGTGATCATGTGTGTCTGTAAATGTCATGGTAGCAAACAGCACTGACTTCTTTCACCTGGAGGCTTTTAATAAAACCTTTTGTCCTGCGATCTTTGACTATATCTTATGTCTTTCCTGTCTCTCCTTTACGATGCTGAATGACCCCTGAACCCTGCTGCGTTGAGTTGGTGAAACATGTGACTAACTGAAAAGCACTAAACTCCATTTTTATTATTATTATTGTCTAATTATTAACACAGTTAAGAAATTTAAAACACATCAGTGCTTGAGTCAAATCCTGCACTTTGCATCGGTGTGTGACAATGACAAAACCCCAAAACAGGATGTAATAGCATCATATAGGTCATATACAGTGTATTTATATATTTTTTTTAAATCTTTTTCTGTTGATAATAACAACCTTGCAGACAAACCCTCCCACAACAAGTACAAGAGACCATAACTTGCTGTGAACTGCGTTTTTCTGCACCCTTCATGTGGCCCCCATGAGGGAACAGAGTACACAAACAGATAGGGAATCACATGACCCTTGCACATATAACAAAGACTCCTTCTTCCTCGATTGAGGTGAAAACAACAACAGCAACTATATTGTGTTATTGTTGCAACTTCGCCTTGTCACCTGATTTATTAAAATATGTATTTGTGCCTTCTCGGACGTGTTGGGACGATGTGTGGAAAACCACTGACTGATGGGGAATTGCTGGACTCTTAGCTACTGGAAAACACAAATTTCCACCTCCTTAAACGCAGCAGTCGGCCATCTCTCTCTGCTGAAACTGTTACTAAAATACTCTAACTGATCAGGGCAGCTGCAGGCATGCAATGGAAAAATATCTGCCTCTTCCCCCTCCCGCCCTCCCTTCCTCTTTTTCTCTCAGGTTCGCCTCCACCCCTCCCTCATCTCTTAATTATATAACTCGAGTCTGTGAGCATTCCTCACAACACTCATTCAGGGCTCAATCTAGCAGGACCGAGAACCCGCCCTCTGCCGACTCTCCCCTTTCCTACTGGTTGAGCGCTCGCCGAGCCTCCTCGGCATTGGCTGAGTCATCCGTTCGTCGTCGCTGGGGCCTGTCAGCTCATGTGGACATTCTGTCCCACTGACACACTTTCCCACTGCAGGGGGAGAGGGAGGAGGGAGGCAGGCAGGCGCGATCCCGTCTCTCCGCAGACCAGTTTTAAGGTGGATCCAGACAGCGCTCAGAATTCCCCTATAAAACATTTCCCTGAAGGCTCATAAGTTGCATTTGAAAACTGGTCAGTGTTATGTAACAGCTAAATGAACCAAGACAGGCTGCGATGATGAGGCTAGGAAAACTACAGTTACCAGTTCAGTTCTAACACTAGACACATCTCTGATTTACAATTCAGTCTATTTCTGTATACGCTGATGTTTATGCAATAATCCAACACTGTGCTGCGAGAGAAAAAACATATTTCATGTGGAATACAACGGCCCCTTCTCTGCCTGTCCACAGCCCGCTCCCCAGCAGACAAGCTCAGGAACTTGAATGTCAGCCATCCGTCCCCCTCCCCTCTCTTTGACATTGAGCTTCTGCTTCAACCTGTTCTATTCTTGTCCTGTGCTGGAAGCCAGATTTACACAGATGCCCAGCCACCCACCCCTGCTGCTACAACCACACATTCACTTCTCTTGACTCTCCGCATATATATACGAACGCAACCCACAGACAGCAAACTGAGATTCATCTCCCTAATATTCATTCATTTGATGTAGTTTCGTCTTTTATAACCTGGAGAATGAAAAATTGTCACACAGTTAGACCATTATAGACATAAAAATAATTAATATGTAGAAATTGAACTGAGGTTGCTTGTGTGTGTCGCTGAACCAGCAGAGACAGAAAAACTGTGGCTGCAAGTAACTATTATCTCAGTGATAGAATTCTGTTATCCATTATTTCTTGATTAATTGATTGTATGCTCTGAAAAAAACATGAAAAAAGTCAACATTAAAAGTCCTGGAGCCAAAGGCAACATATTTCAACTTTGGACACACTGTGTCAACAACACAGTTGTATTCTGTATATTATCATATGTCACTAATAAAATCACAAGAATCTGCAACAGTGCATTTTCAGTACTTTTTGCCTCAAAAGTGACGCCAACTATTGTCAGAAAATTTGCCGGTTAGTCGTAGGCTGTATGTATTGACTTATCGATTAACTAACTAATTGGCAACTATTGTTGTGAAGGTGTCAATACCAAATTAAAACCTACTAAACAAACATGTCAGATTCAACCAACAACAGCAGCAGCAGGAGCCACACTAACGTTTACCCTTAACCTGAATATCATTGTTGACCTAGAACATCGATTTGAGACATCTGACATTGACTTAACATTTATCAACCACTGACACATTAACGTTTTAAAGGTGTTTGCAGTCAATGCACTCAATAATGTGTAATTCCGCATTCAAATGGCAAACAAAGAAAGGTGTTTAAGTAGCGTGACCGCAACTTTGTGCGGCACACCCAAGGCCTTTTCACAAAATGAACTGGGCAAGAGACACTTTAGGAGCTCTGCTGCAAACAGGTTGTTTATCAACCAGCTAAATGTGTAAACTGTGTTATCTCTGAAAGCCTAATTCAGTAAGGTGGTGTCGGGACAGGCAGAGAGAGAGAAAAAAAATCATTGACTGTGCTTGCAACAGTTCAACTCTCTGCATCTATTGTATTCTCCAGTCAGTGACTCACACAGTGGCCAGACGAACACAAGAATGTATTTTAACTCCCCACATGCACGGAAATCCTCGGTGCACCAATTCTCTGTTAAAAATGTCATAAACAGTTTAATCAGATACAGGTTGTTCGTGTTTGCTTATCACGTGAGTCACGACACTATGCAGACAAGCAACAGATCAACTGAGGTCTCAGTGGCGTGACTGCATGTTGTTCATGACCTGCTCTTAATGAGACTGAGCTCGGAGAGACACTCCGAGTGGGGGCCTTGTGTGCTCGGGCTGTGTACGTCTGAAGCACTTGTTGTGTCATGCTTCACAGTTGGGTGTAGGCCTTCAGCTCAGCACGGAGATGTATTACAACAATTCACCGCAGTTGTGTGTTTTCCTTCTCTTTGGAAATCATGTTCAGAGAGATGTTCTATATTATTTCTATATTTAAATCGCCATATTATTCAATTATAACATTCTAAGATACGTGACAAAAGCTTATTTGTTATCTTCTCACTGATTCCCCCCTATACATCGTAGTACTCTTTTCTTTTCCCTCCCTGTCGATGGCCCTCCTTGAAACAGAACAATGGTGTTGAGTCTCGACACTAAATGCATGTACACAGTCAGGCTGCCAGAGCATTCAAATCAAAAGGCTCTATTTTAAAAAGATGCAAATACCAGTGGAGGCCAAGCTGAGGCCCACAGAGAGGGTTGGGGATTAGAGAGCTAAGAATTCCATAGGCCCCTTGCAGCGGGTGTCAGTGTATGACATGAGTCCCATGATCTCTCACTGTGTTTACACGTTAAAAAACAAAGTGCGCTCTTGGGTCCAGGAAGCATCCAACGTCCAGACATCAGCAGAAAAAAGTCTTGTCAACTTGCCAAGATGCCTGAAAAATTGTATGCGTGATTGCAAAGCGTGGTTAAAGCTGAGGCCTTAACAAATAAAATGCTGATGCTCTTTTTTAGGGGGGGGGGGGGGGGGGGGGGTGAGGAAACAGCAAGTTGAGTTGAGCAACCTCCGTTTTCAGAGCTACGGGCTAAGAAAGGGCCAAGGTTTGTTTACCTTTGGATATCCTGCCAGAAAGGGAACCTCCCTCCACCAGAGGCCCCCTCTGCTTCTCTCCAGCCCTCCCCCTTCTTAGTGCAAACATTCATCTCTTTGCTCAACAATAATATTAAAAAAAACAACGCTTGCCTATAGTCTATTTATCTGTTCTGAAGAGCGAGGACTGTAATGTTGGCCCTGCTTAGACCAAAAACCAAGGAATGAAACAGAAGAGCAGAACCAAACAGAGCAACTGAAAAATACAGCATTCATAAGTGTGATTGATTCATTGATTTGTAAATGAATCAGAAGTGGATGCAGGTGAATGCAAGTTTAAGAGGTTGCAGCCCCGGTGTGGACCTAACACATGCACAGAATATACACATTTCAGATAAATGGGAATTCCATGTGACATTTAAGCCTATTTTAGTATTTTGTATGAATCATTGATTTATGATTCGTCAGTTTGTTCTTCACAGTCTGTCTACAAACACCCACCCTTGTCAATAACACCCATCTGCTGCCCGCAAGTTCAAGTTCGGCCTGTGTCAGGGGGCAACACGTCGTCGTGCGGGCCGCCTGTAGCCCGCACATGGCGCTTCCCACAGTCGCTCCCCCCTCCCTCCGCTGCCAGTGCCGTATAATGCTGGGTGACACAACTAGGTCAGTGGAACAGCCAGGTCCCTCTCTCCCTCTGTACCAACACACTGTCGACCATGCTGGCACAGTCACCACATCACAACACCGGCTCAGCAGCCTCACGCCCACGTTGCCCAACTCCATGTTTTCATAAATCACTACAGTAGAAACTTCCGACGTTCTCCAGGGAGTTTAAATTCTAAGACATATAAGATAATAAGATGGTTGAGTGTACATAAATACCAGGGAAATGGCTATATTATGTGTGTTTTTTCGCGGTTTGTGAAAAAAAAACGTTGTCTGTCTTCTTTTTTTTAAATTCACCTGATAAAGAAACCGGGAAAAAAACGAATATTATCTCTGTTACATAATTCTAGTTTTGGTTAAAGACAAGCTCCCCTCACGCCCCTCCCTCCCCTTATTGCATAACTCGAACATGAATCCCCCTGGCACATTTTACAGCAGGACACCACAGGTGCGACGTGACTCCCATTTCCCTTCAAACAACACATGTGTGCGTCTCTGCAGCCACTTCCTCACCGTGCACGCAGTTCAACGATACTTTTGTTATGATAACATAGGACAGACTAGAATAAGAGTGGCTGCGTGTCTTTACGGTTGCATTGGACTTCAGTGGCGCACGCAGCCCCGGGGGAGCCCTGTGCACAGATAATCCATGAGGGATTAATGCGCACTTGGGAAGGCAAACGCACTTCAACTCGTGCTCTCACCCATGTGGCCGCACAAGACACACACACGCACACAAACACCGCGACGTCCCCCCCCCAAGTTCAACCAAACAGATGTATTATTATGACACACGCACGCACCCACTCACCTCTCATGGTTGCTGTGTTCTTGTCTCCGGATCAGGGCGAAGAAAAACTAGACTACATGTGGCGACTGGAGGTGACAGGACCGAGGGGGGGGGGGGGGAGCGCAGGAGCCAGAGGACGCTGGCTCTGTCAGTGTTCACCTGGTCCCGGCTGCAGCTTTCACAAAAACAAGAAGATGGAGGAAGAAGAAGAAGAAGAAGAAGAAGAAGAAGAAGAAGAAAAACTGTAACTCTTCTCCTTCGCGTTTATCGCTCGGTCAGGTCCGAACAGAGTAAAAGAGTGCAGGAAGTCGCTTTGGATCGCATCCTAAACGCGCAGGACGAATAGATTCGGATCAACTTTCTCTCTGGTTTTCTTTTCTGACAGAATAGTCCCACGGTGGCAGAGTGCTGGCTGCTCTCTCTCTCTCTCTCTCTCTCTCGCTCTCCCTCTTTCTCTCCCTCTCTCCGAGCTGTGATTGTCCGCCTGCCTTCCTCTCAGTCTACCCTGCTAACCTACTTTCTCCGAGCGTGGACTCTCACATGATCTCACTGCCGACAGCTCCGCTCGCATCACTGGCGGGGGCGCGCCTTCGGGAGCGAGCTTAAGGGGGCTGCTGGCAGATAGTGACCAGGCTGTGCTGCTGCTGAGGCTCACTTCTTCTGTCCCAGGGATGAGAAACCAACTGCTGTCACTTCCAACAGGCGACAGGAAGGTGAAAAACCCACAATCAGTTCTCCTTTCAAACAGACACCTTCCTCTCTGACTTGGCTGCATGGAGCCAGTGCAGCACACAGCCTAGTTATCCGTCTTAAAAGAGATCGTTCCCCCCAAAATTGAAAAATTCACTCATTATCTTCTCATCACTGTGCTGATGGAGGGAACACACTTTTGGAGTTTAAGGGGGTCAACAGTCCGATACAAATGGAGTAATTTGTAACCACTTCCTCAAACGTAAAAACAAAACAAACAGAAAAAAACATTAAATGACGCTGCTCCTGTGGTTTCATCCACGTGTCCCTAAGCCCCGCCATTCAAAATAGTTTGCAACAGCGTGATTTGCATTTTTAAGCATTAATGTCCTCTGTGATCCATGTATGAGCGCGGCTCCAGAGAAGGATCTCAGTGGACATTTAGGCAAAAACATGGTGTTAATGACACTGTTTCGAGTTGAATTTGAATGTCGGGGCTTACGGACACTTGGATGACATCACAGGAGCAGCACGCAGGCACTTGGTCGCCATCTACCTCGCTTGTATTGGATTTGGCTGCAACGCTGTTTACCCCTGAAACTCCAAAATACTTTTTGTGGACTCAAACACTCCACCCACCCCCTCCATGTACATAGTGGTGAGTAGATTACGAGTGAAATTTCATTTTAGGGTGAACTATCCCTTTAAGATTCATACTTATTTTATTAGGTGTTGCCGGAAAGAAATATCTCCAACAAACAAACCGGAAGAAGCTGTTCAACAGGTTCTTTGTTTATAAGAGAGCCTGCACCTTTGGAACACAGTGTGTTTTAATCGTGTTGACCTAGTTCACAGCGTAATCGTTTGACCTGAGATGACTTCCTCCCAAAAACACGAGGTTGAGATTGACTGATTCACAAAAATCTCTGGCAGAATTTACAGCGATGATGATTGATTCATTACTTCACCGAATACATAGTATATACCTCCTCAAAGGCCCAGCAGTCCCCTCATGAAACCACGTTTAGATTTACTCGATCTGTGTTTTTACTTGGATTCTCTTTCAATTGCACACTCTCATGAATTTCAGTCCCTCAAACATGTCTGGTCCTGATCCATTAATTATTCTCTTGGAAGAAAAAAATCTAGAGCTCCCTGATCCAGATCTTATAAAAATTCCATGGTTTCTTCTTTGGGTCATGTCCCACCCTTCCGGAAAATGTAATGGGAATCGATAAAACAAGACAAAAACATAACCTATAAGTAGAATGGCGGTCAGAGAACACAAACCTCCATCAAGGCCCAACAGTCTCTTTAAATTCAATCAAACTGCACCACATCACCCACAGTCTAAATGAAGCCTCTATGTCAGGATTTATCTTCACCAAGATCCATTCATTATTTTTTGAGAAATCATTATGGAAAGATGCCCTATCTTGCAATGTTAAAGAAATGAATGAAAGAAAGCCCCCTAATTTGGATCCGCCCCAAAACTTTATGGATTTTTCCCTGGTCCTTAGCCACCAACCATCCTTCCACCACGTGGCAGGTTAATCAGTCCAGTAGTTTTTGTGTAATCCTGCTAAATAACAAACAACCAAAGACAAAAACACAACTTCCCTAATCAGTAGTTGCAGCCCAAAAAACAAGTGAAGGCCAGCTCTTGTCTGAAACATTTTTATTTTTGCCGTTTTAAAGGTTGTCATTGTGAAATGTAAAACAAGTTAATCATTAAAAAACAGTTTTTTAAAACATTTTATGGCAACAATCCGTGAATAGACATTACAGTAAGAAAAAAACTGTATAATGGTAATAGCACGTTACAGCATAATCTCGTAAAACATTTAAATGCACAGTATTGTACAGTAATATTGTTTATGGTAATGAACTGTTGTTTTAGGATACAGTAGGTACGCTGTAGTAACAACGTTATCTTACTGGCGATTGTAGCTGCCATGAGTTTACTGTAATTTAAAGGGTTATATTGTTTATAGTGTAGTGGAGGTCCACCCCCCCACACACACACTCCCCAAACATCTAACACATTAATGAAAGACGACACAATTTCTTCAATGAGGCTGCTTATCATGTTGTGCTGTTAACAAATCGAAACACATGTCTTCTGATGAAATGAGAGTGAGTATAATTTTATTGATAGTAAATATACAAAGTGGGGCCGCTGCAGGGACTTTGTCGGGCCTGTCAAATATTGATTCGAGCCTGTGCACTCCAACGAGCTTTGTTCCTGCACCAGGAAGGATAGTTCAGAAAAAGAAATAATCCTCAGGTGCATTCCCAACGATTGCTCACCACCTCTCAATTTACTTTCTGTATCGTGGATGTTGTTCCTGAGGCTGCACCCAGCAGACACCTGGCAGTAGTCAGTATAGCAGGAATACTACTGTGATATTTGAATCTCATCTATTTAACTTAAGTATTAGTATGCTGCCTGCACCGTTTGGTATTTTTTCCAGCAAGTATCCTATGTTTTTTCCCCTCTTATGAATAATCTCTTGGTTTTTAAAAGGGACGTTTTCAGCTCATCTTTGCGGCTTTAATCTATGAATGGAAAGGACGGAGATTGACGTTCTGATGCAAGGATAGTGTGTGACTGTTGGTGCTGATTGGTGAGTTCTGAGGGAGGGTGTGTGTGTGTGTGTGCTTATGATGCAATGCTCCGGCAGCGGTGTTATGAAACAGCATGAAGGCAGAGATTACTCAAACTAGGTTAGTGGAACAGGCGAGCACAGACTACCTACAGTCACAGATTCCTTTCCTGTTCCTCAAACACACACGCACAGGCACGCACACACACATACACACACACACACACACAGGCACGCACGCACACTAGCACCCACACAGAAACCAACACAGAGACTCACATTCTTTTGTAGTTTTCCTCTCCAACCCCTTTTCCCTCTTCCTCCTCCTTGTTGCTCATACACAATCCCCCTTTATTCTTTATTTGTACACTTCTTCACTTCAGCAACAGTGAAGGGAATAATAACATTTTGATGTTGACATTCTCATATCCGTATTTTTGCTGGCATTTCCTGCATATTTTTTTCCTTCTCCGCCGTTGGTGTCTGCTGTTTTTTCCCTCTCTGTCTCTCGCTCCATGTACACATCTCCTCCGAAGCCCCTCTGTTCTATGTCTCCCTTGACAACGCCGGTGACACTTTGACCTTAGCTCTTATGTAACCGCCGTGCAACTTGGTTAGACGCCAGAGCAAAGAGAGAGAGAGAGGGAAACAGGAGGAGCAAGAGGAAGAGGAAGAGGAAGAAGAGGTCCCCTGCATGGGTTTGTATATGGCAGACATTTTGTTGCCTTATGATGAATTCAAAAAGGTGAAAGAAGAGCTAAGGAAGAAGAAGGAGAGGCTTAGAGGCGCTGGGAGGCCATTTTTTTGAGAGGCTGCCAGCTGCAGCATAACAGGATGAGGGAGCAGATGTGGGAGCCCGGCTGAAATTATATATAAAGGGACGGACATTTACTTCATAGGCCTTTCGACCACAAGCAGAGCGCACACACGGGGGGGGGCGGTGAAAGAGCCCATGTTCAATGTGCCTTAAGTCCTCTATAAAAAAAACGTAACCACAGCAGCACATTTAAGGTGACCCATCTGCGCAGCCAGTGAAGGACGGACACGATCCCTGCAGAGAATTATTATCAGCATATCTCTCCTGTTCGTTCCTGCTGGGATCACTTTAGGCTCTCTGAGATATAACCCACTGTAAAATATGTATTTTCTTACACTGCAGCCTTGAAGGACAGACATCCGGATGATGTTAATGTGTCTGCCCAGCACAACACCGTTATAACCACCCCATATTTTCTCTTGCACATCAAGCAAAGAGGTTCTACTATAGGTCGAAGTGTATGCTACAAGGCTGCCCGGTACAAAAAAAAAAGATGTATTTCCTTTTCATACCTCCTGGAATTATTCGAGGCTCTCTGAGATAACAATCTGTGAAATATCTCTCTTTTTACACTGCAACCTTGAAGGATAAGATTCGACCTCCTCTCTTATTGTGCATGAGAAAATTAGGGGATGGGAGCTGAAAGTTGAGAGTGTTACTTGACCAGACATAGCAGTAAAATCCAGCATTTTCACTGTTTACAATTTTTCAAAGTAGATAATTTCAGGATACTTCAAAGTACTGTAACAACACTTTGCTCAATAAGTTCAGAGAGAGACTGATGTGCATTTGTTCAGGACCTCCCTGACTAACTACACATGGGAGTATCCACGATTTTTACCCACTATATATTTAGAGATTTTTCAAAGTAAAATCCAAAATTTTCACTGTTTACAATTTTTCAAAGTAGAATAGATAATTTCAGGATACTTCAAAGTACTGTAAAAACACTTTGCTCAATACGTTCAGAGAGAGACTGATATGCCTGTGTTCAGGAACCTACATACGGGAATATCCACGATTTTTACTGCCTATATACATGGACATTTTTCAAAGTAAAATCCCAAATTTCCACTGTTTACAATTTTTCAAAGAAGTCCAACATTTTCACTGTGGAATAGATCATTTTTGCGATCATACTTTTTTGAACAGTGCACTGCAAGGCTGCGTCAGAGTTTCCCAGCCGAGGATGAATATCACCGACTCTTTTAATGTCTGGCCATTTGGTTGTTGTGCAGAACGTCTTGCTGTTAGGGACGGAATAAGGTTTCTCCTGACTCAGATCAAACAGCCAGTGAAGCCTTGTGACTCCCCTGGGTTGAATTTAAAGGCCTCGCTCACATCAAAGAGTCTTTGTGGGGATGAGGGACCAACTGTAACTGATTGGCCGCACATGGTTTCAGTGGGGCCCCATGGCCAGTCTCTCTCTCTCTCTCTCTCTCTCTCTCTCTCTCTCTCTCCGCCTTAGCAGCATCGACTCCTTACATTCCTGTGAAGTTTCTCATAGAGCAAGTTGAAAAAAAAAAAGGTTTTCATGCATTCGTGTGCGAACAGCGTTGATTTAACGTGCAACTATCACACACAATGCTCATACCCTCCTATCCTTCCATTTCCTTCATTGTGCTCATTTGAATGTCACATCCACAACAGGCAGAAACACGTCTATGCACATAAACATGTACTGGACTGTGCCTGAGATTATTTCGGGCTCAGGCTGGCATCAACAGAGCTGTAATCCCCCGCTCCCTCTTTCCTCATTCGGTTAATCTCCCTGTTTTCTCCTCTCTGAAGTCCCAATTAATTCCTCTCCCTCCCTCCCCTGCAGCCATTGCTCTGTAATCCGGAGCTGTGAGCTGTGCTGCGTCAGTAGGTCAGTGTGTCGGACAGAATGAAAACACTGTTCCCTCCTGTCACGACCTGCTCATCCTCCTCCAGTCAAGCACATCTGTTTCTTCTTCACTCTCACTCTCTCCTTATCAGTTTCATTTTGTACCCACCGCCCCGCTCTCCAGTGTGATAACTCTGCACTATAAATGAGATAGGAGTTCAATCACAGGTTATTGTGTACAGATTTATCTCAATGAGCATATGCACTCCCAAAGTCATACAGGATGAAAACCGTGTATTTTTCTAGTGTCAGGGCTGCTAACACTCAGATATATCACTGAAAATAAGCTAATGTGAAACATTCAAAAAGTGTTTTAGGTTCTCTGCACAGCTTGCACTGGATGAATAAAGTAAAACCTGAATGCAATGAAGGAAGAAGCATTCCAGAGTCAGACCTCTGTTAATAATCGTTTGTCATGAACATCTTTTCACCTGAACTTGACCCCTGACCATAAAAGACTCTGAAACCTTATTCCTCTCTCATCCAGTCATGAGGATCCAAGGAGAGTTGAATTTAGGGCAACTGGACCTGATTGTTGACTTGATACTTGAAAAAACAACCAAGGATTTTGTCTCTGATTCAACTCTTCTTGGATAACTCCGCTTCTTAATGAGTGATCCAATAAGCAGTTTGGGTTGTTTTTACTTGAGAGATTTCATCATTTTTTCCTCTTAGCGCTTAACACTGGTTTAAAGTGATGATTGCAGCAGGGACATTTTATTCTGATGCTTATGGTGTGTTGAACAAATTTATAATTTATCTAATAGTTGTACCTGCTCTCTCCAAACACAGTTTCTAACATTGATCATTATATTTAACTTCAACAAGGAGGTTATGTTTTCATCGGTTTGTTTGTTATTAAGTAGCATTATGCAAAAATCAACCAAAAGACATTTAATTTTGGTGCACATCCAAGAATTGCTGTCACTTTCAATAACGCTTTTCAACATTTTCCTGAAGAATAATTCATGGATCTCGATGAAAAAATAATCGAGATCCATGAATCTCGATTATTGAGATCCATGAATCTCCCTACATACTGGGAGGGGAAAAACCAGTCCCCTACCAGTATGTAGGGGACTGGTTTTTATAAGTGTGTGCAGTTTGGTGCAGATCTACATAAAAAGTGTGGATTTAGTGAAATTAAATGTGGTATCATTAGGGCACTGTTTGGTCCTGGGGGAGGTATGTGCTCTCTCCTGATCGGCCTTCGACTGAGTTGCACGACGGAACCGCAGCATTTAACTGCTATTGCACATGAACCTTTATCGCCTGTTGGAGGGTCCTCTACTCTGCTGAACAGGGGAAGATTGGTTCTTCTCTATTTGCCCTGCACAAATAGTCACATGAATCAAACTTAGCAACCCTCTTATCAGAACTCCACTTCATGTATGCTGCTAAGTGCCGGCTGCAGGTCTTCACTGAAATGTTCTTCATGGCTGCTTGTGCGTGTGAGGAACATGCTGACACATCCAGATTTTAAACTGTGCCGAAATTTCTGCTGTATGTCCAGACTTGTCTTGACAGACAGTGAATCTCTCTTGCTCTCGCTCTCGCTCTCTCTCTCTCTCTCCCTGTCACAAATTATATCACTCTCTCTCCTCCGCCCTTCTACATCTCTCCTCCCTTGTTTCCTCACAAACGAGTGGCCACTCCCACAACCTCTTGAATAGAGGGACGACCACAGTGCTTTAATAGAGTTGATAGATTTGAAAACCAAAGGCCGCTCATGAGAGATTGAAGATCAAAACCTTTTCATGATCACGGCCTTACAGTGCCAGTTGGCCTCAGTGTGGAAGAAGCTGTGCTGCTTTTGTCTGTGTCGACATCGTCACAGAAATCTGATGCAAACACAAATATGAGCCATGCAAAGACTAAAAAAGAGGTTTCACGGCAACTGGTTCTTGTTTATCTCGGGTGTGAATCAACGTGCTCTGCCATGTGAACCGGACCCATTCACACCCAAGGGAGTGTGAATGGACACACACACGCACTGGGTTATGTGCCACATGCATGTGCACTCACACATGGAAGCAGAGACGTTTCTATCCACATGAAAAGCCATTCCAAGAATCCTACAACTGTGATTATTCGCGTTTTCCGCTTCGCACATCATGCTTCCTCCGTCTTTGCTCTGATGACCTACATTTGCTTTGTACCATCCACTGGGCGCTGGACACCCATACACTCCTTATCTCGCTCCTCTTTCATCCTCCATTTTCTTTTCATCCTCCCTTATTCCCTCACATCCTCAATTCTCTATCATCTACAACTCTAAGCCACGGCAGTTTCTTCTTATCAATCCTCTTTCTGGCTCAAATGATCTAACGAGGGAAGAGTGAAATAGCAAAATCCTCCTTTTTGTGATAACCGCTTCATGTTCATACGTCATGCATCACTTTCATGTTTGGGTTTTGTCATGCAGCTAATTTTAGAACATTATTCACGACCCCCATTTTTGTTCTCATCTGTACTTCACATATAAATCACTGCATCCTCATGTCCCACTTGTTTACTGAAGTACCCCCCATTTCATCTGAGGATCAAGCATGAGTGAGAATTGGGGATTTAGCATTCAGTTCATATGTAACCGCCTGGATGAGTCATGGCAGCACGGCCGGCACAAACAGAGCCATCTAGTGTTTGGATCGTTGTACGGTATGCAGGGCTTACGTAACACTTAGAGATTGGTCTTTAGCATGCACATTTCATAATTATTGTCAAAAGAGCATGCAGACGCATGATAAGTCACAAGTTGAGTATTTAATGGGCTTTGAAAAACTGCAGATGAATACGGCGATTGTTCTTTATCATCTCTGACACACACACACGTGCACACACACACACACACACACACACACACACACATCAGCACACAGGAAGAGTGACTATAAAAAAAAAAGTGTGTTGCCCTCAGCAGCTGCACAGTAACAGTGACAGGGTTTCTGATGGCTGCACCTCACCGCCACTCCAAGTGCGAAAGTAACTGATTGCAGATTGACATCCCCCTGAAACATTATGGAACGCTGGGAGCATTATGTAATCGCAACAAGAGGCTGGAGCCAAATCACTGGGACTCTGAGCCGAAGCCGGGATCCGTTCGGTGCAGCGGATTCAGCCAGTTTGACTGACATTTGGGGTAAAAAGTGCAAGTCTGGTTTGCTTATACGCTGATTTTGCAGCGAGCATCACTGTCATAAAATGAAGTGTAAGAGGGCACTGTGTGTTTTTTCAGATTCAGAGTTATCAGTGGGGAGAAACAGCAGGCCTGTGCAGAAAGTCTGCATTGCGTCACAGTGTGTGTGTGTGTGGGGGGGGGGGAGAGACAGTAGGGTGGAGAGCAGGGGCACAGCAAAGGGAGAGAGAGGTGTGTCTTCATTGACCTAGTTAGAGTCATGGAATTCCCCCCCCCCCCCCCACCTCCACCACCTCCACCACAAATTAATGATAACAAGAGGCTGCATCCAAAATACTGAACCCCCTTCATATCCTGTTCAATATTAGATTGATGCCTTTATTTTCAGAAAATAAAGCTTAGAGCAGCTTTTAATAAAATCTCAAAAACAAAGAATGCAATAACTTGCAGGAAAACAAGCTGTGATTACTCATAAACTGGATGTAATCCATGGTTTCCGCTGCCTTGCAGACGGCTCCTTGTACATGTCTTAATTGTGAAGATCATTTCAGTGTAAACATGCATTAATATGTTAATTACAAGCAAATTACAAGCTACTGCATCTCCAGAGCTGCAGGCGGCATCACCTTAACCTTCAGCCTTTTCTCTAATGGGCTGATGGTTTCCCCCTCTGGCTTGAAATAGTCTACATTACAGTTCAGAGGCCGCAGACTTAATGGAGCGGGTCGACTCCTCTGTCTAGAAAAGGGCAAGCCAAAAACTTCCCTGAAACCAAACTGTATCCACTAAAAATAGATTTGACTAAACGAAACAGCAAGTAAAAAAGGGCAACTTCAAACTCCAAAACCTTCGTTCTCTGACATCTGTTTTGGTGCCGCGTGTAATCAACTGTTCCATTTAGCCCGTCAGTGTTTTTTCTTTTTTGCAGGTCAGGTTTTCAGATTTCCGTCATTTTCCTTTTCAATAACACCTCCTCAGATATTCACTCTTGGGTTCTCTCTGTCAATTGATTTCCTGTGCTGGCTGGATGAACTTCCAATTTTTGCGTTTTGATTCTGAAAGCGATCCTCTAAGGTTTATTATTTTTTAACGTCTCTGCACTTTGCTCACATTGATGTATTTTGACTGAAAGTAGCTTAACACACTGAACCTTTGGAGCAACACTTATAAAATCCAGATTTGGGTTTAGTTGTGCAACACTTTTTTTTATCATAAGACACTTTAATTCTAATTTTAACAATGATCAGTGATGACAAATACACAGAGAGCTCTGAACCTACAATGTGGATCTTTGTATCACTGTCCTCCCTCACTAAAACAGACCTCTTCTTCCTCTTAAAATCAATTAATCCCTCTCAAACTAAACCGTTCTTCTGTATTAAACATTTAAGGTTAGTGTTACAGAGAGGGCAGTTGTGCTCAGTGTCGCCAGGAGCCACAACCAGTCTTTCTTTTTCTTTTTCTGAATGTTTCTTTTATGTTTTTTTTTAAACCATGACCATCTCTCCAAGTTGAAGGCCTGTGTGCGACAACCTCAGAGTACCTTTCTTTATTATTACATGATTGTATGAGTGCAGTGTTTGTACGATAATGATAAGAGTGCAGACAATGATTCAACTGTGCAGTCTGGTCAAGGTTCATGATTATTTTTGGACAAGCAGTTTCAGTCTCTCCTTATCGTCTTTGTTCTTGACAGTAATCTCTGCTCCACACCCGTTTACAATGTTGTCAATAATAAATACTCATGAACCGAATATCACTCAAACTGAATTTTACAAAGGGCGACTCGAACACAACGTTCAGTCCGGATTCAGGGTTTTGTGTCGTGGAACACAGAGTGAATATACCTCCTCTGTGATCAACCAGGGATTCAGACCCCACAGGACACACAGGCTCAGACATAGTTACAGTGATCACACACACACACAAACACACACCCACCCACACACACACACACACACACACACACACATGCATGTCTTTCTATAGTTGTGAGGACACTCATTGACATAATGTATTCACTAGCCCCTTACCCTTACCTAAACCATCACAACTAAATGCTTAATCTTAACCCTCAAACAGCCCTCACAATGAACCAAAATTGGCCATTGTAACTATAGATTGGCATGTGCATCTATCTATCTATCTATCTATCTATCTATCTATCTATCTATCTATCTATCTATCTATCTATCTATATCTATCCACCCTTCATTCACATGTGTTTATCAGCTCATATATGAAGTATGACCAGGTTCTTAGTCTTTTCTAATTAAGCATCATTGTGCAGTGTCTGCCTCGTGTGTGTGTGTGTGTGTGTGTGTGTGTGTGTGTGTCTGTGTGTGTGTGTGTTTCAGCGGAACCAGAGTCCAGCTCCCCTCAGCCTCCATCTGTCTGCCTGGACAGAAACACTCTGCTGAGGACATATTGACAAAATAACTCAGGAATATGGAGCAGATTGGCCGGAGCAGGGTGAAGGCCTGCAGATGTCTCCAAGATTACTCAATCTGTTCTAGCTTACTGTCTTATTGAATCAAGACCATAATTTACAAAGGTTCTTCCACAAACAGGGGTTTCGATCTGCGGTCTCTGGCTGTTCCACTGGGGCTGTCAGTTGTCGACTAGCTTAAGGAGTGATCGGAGGCTATTTTTCGCTCCTCAGTTGATGTACTACAATGGAAAGTATTGTGTGGGACCAACATTTTCCCAGTCGGCGTGCTGACACACTGACACACATTTTCCAAACCAAAGCCCAGCACCTTCATGTTGCTTTATGCAGAAATTTCCGCTTGTTTCATCCGACAGAACAAAACTTTGACCAATTTCTCTTCATTAGATGTCGAAGAGTGATTACACTGTGTTTGAAATAAGGCCTATGCTGTTCAGGGACATCTTGCTTTTTCCCTTTTCCAATCTGCAGCTCTCTCGTGACTTTGCACTTCCACCTCGCGTGTGTCTGTGTCAGAGAGGTTGTTTCGCTTCCTACTTCACATTTATTCAAAAATGTATATACAGCAGCATCGACCAAAATCGAAACAGGAAACAGATGTGCTCCAACCAAGTGCTGCACTATCACAACTTCTGTTCACACCAGCTTTCACAACGTTCACATGTTCTTTGTAAGTAAGCCTACTAATATTTTCCCTCATATGAATGTGTTCAGTTATCGATTAGTCGCTCTATATGTTGTTTCCACTTATACATACATACTTTTTCTACTGAAATGGAGAAAGACCACAGACCACAGGGGAAATTGTGCAACGTTTCCCAGGCGTTAACTCAGAATACTGTGTCTAAAAGGACTCGCTTGACACAGATACAGGTGCCGCTGCCCTCAAAGTGACTACAGTGAGGTTGATGCTCAGGAGCTCAGCGCACTTGGTGAGTTCAGCAACATACATTTTTTACTGCTTACTTCTTTTTACCTATTTCTTATATAAATGTGTGTGTGTTTGTGTGTGTGTAATAATATCAGGAAACTAAGATTTTTGCAACCATGTGAATGGCTGATGAAATCATACTTTAAAGACTGAGACACTTCCATTGTGAGAAAATTATGATTTAAAAAGTGGGAGTTCAAAAATGGCTTCATTACATACACAGTAATTCAACGAGAAGATTCACAGAGTTGTTGATTTCTTACATTGTCGTCAGTTGTAGTGTTGTGAGCAAACGCTTTGAGTTCTGCTGTGATATAATATAAACTAATCACATGTAGTTGTGAAGTAACGGAACCATAACTTTGACCACAAGAGAGCTTCTCGTTTCACATCTGTCACAAAGCAGCACTCCAATGTCCCTATCTTCAAATTTTTGCTTTCGATAAACTTTGGTCTTGTCGAACCTTCCGAGAGGTATTAAATATAAAGATTCACAGATCATTCACTGGAAAATCGAAATCTACACGCAAATTGAATGGGTCCTTCCCTGACACATGTCGCATTCCTCCACTAGGTTTGATGGTAATCTGTTTATTTGTATTAGTATTATTATAAGTGCTGAATTAGTAGTTATTATTGTATGTTTTCTATTCTCAGTCGTATCTCAATAATTGTGCCTTTCTCTGCTCTAAAATACTCCAATGACACAATTTCTTTCAGGAAAACATGAACAACACCACCACCAGCTGCCATGTAGAACACCTCCAGGGTTTGGCTTACACTCCTCTGTTCATCCTGGGTTTCCTCATCAACGCGGCAGCCCTGCGCGCCTTCATCGCCAAGCGGGCCTCCTGGACGGACACCCACATCTACATGTTCAACCTGGCTATAGCTGACACTGCCCTCGTTCTCTTCCTCCCCTTCAGGATCTTTGACGCCTACTTCTGCCTGCCAAAGAACTACTTTTGCACTGTCCTCCTCTTCGTTCACTTCATCAACATGTACGCCAGCATCATGACCACGACCGCCATCAGTGTCCACCGCTACCTGGCCGTGAGGTTCCCCCTGCAGACCCGATTGTTGAGGAGGAAGAAGGAGGTAGCTGTTGCCGTGTGCTTGATTATTTGGGGACTTCTGGTGACGGGATCCTTGATTTTCCGAGAGCAGAACCACCCGCAGAAACTCTGGACGTGCTATGAAAGATGCAAGGATCGACCGCTCAGCACATGGTTAATCCTGATTATGGTCGTCCTCGGCTACCTCACTCCACTGGTGATCATTGTGTTTTGTTCTCGTCACATCATCTCTGTTCTGTCAAAGTCGGAAGACAAGTCAGAGGAAAAGAGAAGCATTGTTGGTCTGGTTTCAGCCAACATGGTCGTGTTCGTCGTCTGCTACACACCGATCCACATTGGCTTCCTCGTCAACTACTTTTCCACTCCACCTTCGAACTGGCGGGAGGTACATTCGCCTCCACATTTGTTTTTACTTGTGTGTGAATGGATTGCCACCACAAACTGCTGCTTTGATTCCGTCAGCTATTACTTCTTATTGAAACACTTTTATTCATAAGTCAGTGTTAGAATTAAAGAAGTGCTCCACAGACGTAAGATCAAGAAATGACTTTTTATGATGTCATCAAGGTCGTCTCTGTTTGGCCTTCAGACTCTTTGGGGAGGATGAATGAAATACACTGTTGATTTATGGGAATTGTAGGATCCAGTGTTTCTGCAGCTTGATACAGTCAGGGGTGTACAATTTAGGATGTTACAAAATCAGCTTCTTGGATTTAGAATTTTTTTCAAGTGAATCATTCTTTTGTGAGATCCCAATATGATCATTTATGCAGAACAAAAAATCCTGGGTGGCCTTTTAAATAGGCTTTATGCTAACTCTTTAATTAGCACCATGTTTTAAGTGTCTAATACTCAGTATTAGTGAAACATGAAAGCAGAAAAATCTTAGATCTAAAAAAAAAGTAATATCAGAATAAAGTAATATTCTAGGTGTCATGTTAGAGCACAAATATCAAAGGATCATCTTATCGCCTGCTCTAAAATGAGGAAAACTGAGCATCATATTAAATTAGAACAAATAATTAAATATTTAATCTTTAGGCATCACATAATCAGGGCTTTGAAGAAATTGTGCAAGAAACTGAATCTATGCTGACAGAAGATCCACACAGACCAGGAGGGAATTGACTGTTTAGTGATGGAGGAAATGTTTGCTTGTGTTCGACTGGGAGGATTTCATCTGTTACATCTGCGTGATAAGTGAGAGGGTTCGTAGATTCTCACGAAATAATGGTCCAAGGGTTTGGATCCAGAAGGAGTCGAACTTTGGCCAGCACAGTGATATGATGACTTGAAATACATACAGACCTAAAACTCTGTCATAATCGGGCATTGCTTGTGATGATTATTATTTTGTATATTCTAATGATATGATTTATTCTCAGAAAATGTAAGTTATGTATATTCTAAAAATGTAGTTTTCCACGTGACAAAGTCCAAGGTTGCTGTATGAGCTGGTTCCCATTATGTGTTTTCCTTATGCGGACAAAAGCAAGTTCTAATAACATAAATCTGTGACTTTTAAGGTGAAGACATGTTTTCAGTCTGTATTGAGGTTTCGGTTCAAGTAAAATTTGCATTGATGGGCAAGTGAGTGCTGCCTGCACGATGGACAGAGCGTTACATCAGAGCAGAGGACGAGGGCTATTCTCGTCTCTGCTCCAGACCTTTCAACGAAACAGCTGTCTGAGTCAGGCTTAGCTGCACAGACAGACGATGTCCGGTCAATGCACATGGCGCCCATGGGAGTTCGTACCTCCCACACCCTCACACGGGCCGGAAGAAGGGAAGCCAGTGTCCAGCTCCCTCTTGTGGCAGGACACAGGTAAATACTAACTCAGCCTGCCTGTCTGGCAATATGATGAAAGGTGTTTCTCATTTTAAAAAAATTCACAGGAGTAATGATAAACACGGTACTCCTCGTTGCTGGGAATCTGCATCTGTTCAGAACCACACGCGACCACATTAGCAGTCAATTGTATAATGTCATTTAATAGCAGTACTCCAAAAATCGATGGTTATTATAACAGCAGTATTTTAGCAACTGCAAAAAAAACAAAAACAATCAAAAAACAACTCAGCAGGCACCAGTCAAATGAGATGGCTCAGTTGTGGCTGAGTCCAGGCCTGCGACTCTACTCTAACAACAGGAAGGAGAGGGCTGCCCTCAGCAGTCACGTAAATACTGTACATACATCTTATTCACAGCATCGTCGCCGAATAAAGAAAAACTCACACTTCAAACACAGTCCTGTCTCAGAAGAGCTCAAACAACCCCCACCCTCCCTCCCCCCAAAACCCCCAGACCGATACATTATACCATCAGCCTGATTATTTACACTATTCACAAATGATACAGGACAGCTCCTTTACAGAATGCAAAAAAAATGTGCTTTTCCTTATTACGGCACAGTACAGGATGACATTCAATGGAAGAGAATGAGCGCAGTCATTCAGTCAGGATGCTGAGAAGTACTTTCAAGATCCTCCAGTATGGCAGTCGGTTGGCAACGACAGACAAGACACTATACGACAGAAGAAGACAAAAGAATTTGGATCTACAGAGGTGACCTCGCGGCACTTCAGTGCATTCGAAGGTTTGCTTATAAAACTACTTATGGATCATTGTTATTACATATCAGCTATTCTGGATTAAAAGCAGCTCCCGTCATGGTTTAAGTGAAAACATTACAGTATAATCATGACAAAGGGTCTGCGGGTGTTTTTACATATTTACAGCACGTTAGTTTGGCATGAGGCCTCAAAGTAGTGTATAAACAGACCCTCAAACACCCCTGCTGGTGGCGCTCTGTATCTGCAGGAAAAAAAAATAAACAATTTCAACAGTACCAGCCAACGTGGAGATGAAAGAGCGGAACATTCAGCACGTAAAGTCAAAGGCATATCACGCGTACAGTATACTGCAGTCGTTGAGCTCTCCATCACCACAGTGCACAAAACCCCTGCACTGCTGATTCTTCATGGCACTTTAAACATTTCTCCCTCCGTTATTTTTTTAATTTTTTTTGCTTTGGGAATCAGGCATCAGGAAATCATCATTCATTATAGTTGGCTTCGATGTACAGATGTAAAAATAACAAACAGACACTGGTCATCTTTAGCGTCTGAGGTTTCAGTCGTGGAGCAGGTTGATGTGAAAATTTACATAGAAACAGATTTTCATATATTCATATTTATAATGACATGACAGATGGTTTTACTTTTGTTTGCAAGCAAATGCCTGATATCCTTTTTTGGACTCATTATCCCTTGATCTAAATTAAATGTTTGCTATGTACAGATAAACCACATATTGCTGCTCACTACAAGGTCCTCCTACTGTCTGGGGCCGGGAGGGGAAATCGGCTATAACAAAGCACACTCTCATTATTTTATGGTTGTTGCACCTCATTTCATCAGGCTGCATTTTGTTTCCTCTACGTCTTGTCTCTTTTTATGACCTCCATCTCCTCGCCAACACACTCACAGCGTGTCGTGTTAATCTAAACGCTGACCATTTCATGCCACCGGACACTTTGATATGCTGGATATATATGGTCCCATTTGCCTGCTGGGAACATTTCCATTACCCCTATTGGCTGCGAGTTAAGCCAGAGGTTTCAATCACGGCTGCTGTAGCTGTCACTTTATTCTGTACCACGTCTGTGTGGGACCTTGGCCACTGTGGCCTTAACGGGGGGGAAATTTTCGTCCTATAAAAGTGGACTGTGTTCTTTAATGCAGCGGTAATTAGTGTTTTTAAACGCGTGGAAAAAACCTCCGGGTGATAGTGAAGGACAGGGTGGTGATATATTGCAGCGCTTTGAATTCAAATTATCTCAAATGCTCCTCTCTGCGTCCCTGCCCCCGTCGGTCCCCTTTTGTAGCACCCCCTCTCCAGACGTCCTCGTGGAATTATTAGCCATTAAAGAGCACGCGGAGTGGAGGCAGGCAAACAAACAGAGCGATGGGCGGCTGGGATGTCGTCATTTACACAGAGCATGCGGGTTGGCAGAAATAGTGCTGACATTACACTCCTGCACTCTGCTCTCCAAAGAAGTTGAGTTATGGTCCCGTGGGCCCACGAGACAGGTTCGAGGCATTGGGCGCTCACGTCTCCCCTCTCGTACACATGGAATACTAAATACCCCCCTGTACAAATACATGTATCCATCTTCTGTGTGCGCGTGTGCAGCTGGGGAACAGAGAAAAGGAGAAGCACAGAGGAGGGATTTGCGTCGCTTCATCGTCCATTAGGTTTGTGTTTACAGTCACAACAACTTCAGTTTTTTTTCGGATGAGTCAGCTATTAGGCTTCAGGTACTCGAGGATCCGTTTACGAATTTTCAATTTCACCACAAGCACCTAGTTGGCACGAGAACAACAGGTACAATAGATGGGTGGCCATCTCATCAGTGTTATCCAAGAGGGGGGGGAAAGCAACCCCTTCTCCTGCGGCAGTACCTGACTGCTTCTGCAACCTCAGTTAATGTGCACAGAGAAGGAAGCTCCTAAGTGCCGTGTCCATCTTTGTCCACATCCTGTCTGCCCCCCATACTGCTCTCTGTCCCTCTTTCTTTCCTCTCCATCCTCTCTCCTCACTCTCTCTGCTGCTGCTGCTGCTGCTGCTGCTCGCTAGCTGGAGAGGGGAGAGGCAACTCTGCAATGCAGACACAGCAACAACCACAGTCCATCTGACCAATTAGTGTGAGTCAGGATGTGAGTGGCAGTCCCAGCAGCCAGTCCCGAGGAGAGGCTTGTCATGGGGGGACATTTTGGGGGGTGGATGGGCAAGAGACTGACAGAGGAGATCAGAGGGGCTGAATGACCATGAAATAATTATGAAGTGAAGGTAGAGAGAGGACAGAAGATAGAGAGAAGGGGGAGAAAAGAGAGGAAATAAAACTCTGCACATGGAAAGTTGTCCCCTTCATTTCCTCAGCAGTCACTGGCCGGTCTGAGTCCTGTCACTGCAGTTCTTCTTGCTCATCAGGTGGCTGAGATCCACCAGCTCGCCCAGCTCGCCCCGCTCCAGGGCCCCTCTCAGCAGGGCCCTGGTCAGCCCGGGAGTGTGCTGCTGGGACACATACGCCTGAACACTGGGAGCCGGCATGGAGGGGGGAGGCATAGGGACAGGGACCATACCGTGGCTACTGAGGATGTATCCTTCCTGGGCCGGCCAGCGCAGAGGCAGCGGGTCGTTGTACTCCATATGGGCAGTGGGTGCCGAGACCACCCTCCGACGCTCAGGCGAGTCCTGGGGGGTCATGGGGTAAACATACTCTCCTGCAGACTTCCTGAGCGGGGCCTTGGGCGTCCCTTTCATTCCCTTTTCCTGCTTGCTCAGGCAGACATAGTGCTGGCGTGGTGTGTCTATTACTCGGCCCTCGCCAGCGTGTCTCCCAACAACCCCTTGCTGGAACAGTCTGGTGGTCAGGTAGACAGAGGGGGGAATGCGGCAGGGTGAGCCCAGACCCACAGAGCCTCCCCCCAGGTACGTCTGGCTGGTGTCCCACCCTCCAGAGTAGGAGTCAGACAGCCGCAGGCCTCTGCGTTTCTGCTGGGGGGTGTGCTCCGGGGTGGGGAGGAAACCGGGGTCGAGCTCCCCTGACTTCACCCAGCCGTTGGGCATGACGAAGAGGGTCTCCCCGCCCGGGGGGCAGGGGCGCTCCCCGCCTCCCTGCCGCGTTACGCTCAGCACGGAGCCTCCCATTCCGCCGCCGCCGCTGCTGAGCAGGCCTCTCTCTCGTCGCTGGATGGAGGACTGGGAAGCGTTGCCATGGCGACGGTTGGCAGGCTTGTGGGCCATGATCCAGCACACGGCAAGGCCAGAGAGCGCCGCCCCGATGGTAAATGCAGAGACTGCAGACGCCACGAGCAGGTTGAGGGAGACCAGGCTCTCCGGCTCAATCAGCAAACTCTGCTGCAGGATCCCTGAAGATTAAGAGACACAATTATTAAAGATGACATTTAGTGGAACTGTGCAATGGACACTTCTCAGTGTCTGTCTGCGGAGTGCAATTTAAAATTACTATTATTATTACATATGGAGCTATCTTGCTACTTGTACTTAGTGGTTTCCTCCTCACAAGATATAATGCATCATAATAAATCCATATCTACAATAACGCTCATAATGGGTGATCATCACGTTAAGCATTATTTCTGTGGTGATTATGTTTAAGAGGAGCTTCTCTCCAGTCTGGCCTTGAGGCTCCACAGGCTCAGAGTTCAGATGGGGCCTGCACTTGTCATCAGCTCGGCTCAGACCACTGCAGCCGACACTCCCGCTCCTCACTCTTTCCATCCTGCAGCCTGGTCACAGAGTCTCCCCCTCACAGCATACCATTACCTCAGTGTTTCCACCCGGCCCTAATCACTGCCATCTGCGCACACAGCAGAGCGTCTTTGGCTCGGACTCTCCTGTGTTTTCACCTCTCCAGTCTGTCTGCAGCAATGCATCACCCGCTTCTACTCTTAATTGTTGATTAAAAAAAGCTAGAAGCCTTTATACATGAGTGTGATGAGGATCTGGAATGTGCCACACACTCCTCTTTGTAGGCTTTTCCGGAAATTCAGATCTGGCAAAATGGATTTCATGACTTTAAAGTTGGACTCAAACAGGCAGAGCAGCTCCGAAAGAATCCGGTGGAAAGGAAACAACTTCTATTTTAGTTTCCACTGACTTGGTGGATTTCAGAGTGAGAGTCTCTCCGTGGGGCTGCTGCAGTGACATCTGAGCCTCTCACCAGAAGTGACACTAGTATTTTTCTGCTTAGCTATTTCCAGCTTGCTCACCGACTACACTCGGTCATTGCCCTCCTCAGATGTTCAGCTCCGAGAGAACAAATCCCCTCAGGAGGATGCAGGAGGATGCTGCATTTCCCAATCCTGCAGTTCCGTGTTGTCCAATAGCAGCTACACCTCTTTCACATCTTTCCTAATTAAACTGTCTCACACTGACCTGCTGGAAGTGAGGCTGAAACCAAAACACCGGCTGTACTCCCACCTGATTTAGGCTTTGACAAAGACACAGAAAACCCTCCACATTGCTCAAATAAAGGTTGAGTGGGATCTGCCTGAGCGTGAGCGGAAATCACACTGCACCTCGGTTAATTAAAAGGTGTTAAATGTCAGGAATCATCACAAATATATTCCCAATTTTGCGTTTGAGAGGCTGCTTTTAGAACAAAATGTTCATCCACATGTCGGCAGGTGTGATGTGGGACTGAGCCACTAGGTGGAGCCTCCCCTCAGTCCACTGTGCACGACCAGAAGGGTCCATGTCATGGTGCTGCAACCTACCGTCACAGTCTCCTAGATGGGAGGTGGTGTTTCCATACTCCACGTCTTGTTGAAACGGCAGCCTGCAGACACAAAGAGATCCCAGCACCACACATCACACACTTTAATGTTCCTCTTCATTCACAAACAGTAGGACACAAAACATCACAGTGCCCCCAGTTCACGGTATACTAGCTCCTCAATGTAAAATCGATCCATTCATGAGAACATGCTCAGTTTTCCATATTTACACAAATTGGGGGAGATTTGTGGGCAGTAATCGATTCAATGGATATGACCCATATTGATGTGTCATCCAGTGTAATGGGATACACTATTGATCCCATGATTGATTTGCTCCTTTTTTACCTAAATAACGATTTGATACAGATACTGAGCAAGGAAACTGGCTTATACGCTCATAGAATTAAGAATAATAAGGTCAAAATTATTTTTTCATCTATAGAATACATGAAGACATGTATTTTATTCCTTCAGAGGTCAGGGTCAGCTGTGAAGGAGCTGGATGTGAAGATTGCGCTTGTAAATAAACATTTTCACACGTTTGCTTTTAACACAGATTCCAGTGAACGCAGGAACTGGCTCAATGTGGTGCTAAAGAAAAAATCATTCTTCAATCTACAAAATATATACGTACTATTTTATTTTACTGCAGAATTACTCAAACTTCCAAAGTGAAGTTAACATATACATAAAAAAAACTATAGGATGCAGGAAGTTGCTGTGGGTTCAGTGGTTTCACTGGCACAAATGCAAACGGTGCAGATGGAACACAAATGCATTACTGGACATTAATGAGTAAGAATATAAACCTTCGATCGAACCCCTGACCTTTCCAATAGTGGACAACCCGCTCTACCTCTTACGTCATAGCCGCCCACATCAACAAATCATGAACACACTATACAACAGAACAGAACGATTCCTACACACTGCTCTCTGTCAGTCGAACTGATTCCGATTGATGAAGAGTGGTTAGTTTGTTGAGTTTTAAGTTTCTACAGATTGTTCCACATGTGTGCAGCACCGTGTCAAGACTCTGTATCAACATGATGGTTTCAGTGGAACGACAACGACTACTCATGTAGTGATGTACAGTGGTGTGTTCTACAGCCGTCTTCACTAATGAGACTGAAGAGCATCAGTTGAACAGCCTTGGTTAGTTATTAAAAGTGATGGTAGCTTCTACAGAGCAAAAACAAGGTAGTGACTCCACTTGTAGTAAGTGCTGTGTGTGGACTGCGCAGCACTTTTCAAGAGCACTCAACTCCCTTTACACTACAGATCACATTCACTAATTTTCCTCACTTTTCTCCTTATTTTATGTTATTAAATTCAATCACAACATATGGTCATGCTGAACTCTTCACTTGTTTATTTGTGTGTTTGTTTGTGTTGTCTTCACCTTGTGCCTGGTCTCAAGAAGGAGCAGGTGCTGCCTCTGGTCCAGCCACAGTAAGGATCCCTGGAGGCCAGACAGCTTCTGCACACACACAAACACACACACACACACACACACACACACACACACACACACACACACACACACACAAGGAGTGCGAAAGCAAAGAACAAGGACAGACTTGTTTATCAGACATGCTGAGGGAATGGAAAACACTCAAAAGATAAAAAGTGTCACTCACTTCATGCAGCGAGAGTGCAGGTGGCAGCGGGACGTGGGAACTCGGACCAGACAGGAGGAGAAGGCCAGCAGCAGACTGTGGCTGGTCTGGTCCAGCGACAGAGACAAGAGCTGGCGGGCCTGAGGAGAGTCCTCGCCACACCTGGAGACAGACAGCGAGACACAGCGGTGTGAGGACGGTAAACAGGGACAAGAGGCAGCAGAGGGAGGTCACTGTACGTCTGTTGGTGCTTCATGACCCATCGCTCTAACCCCCACACAACAGTCAGCTACAGAGCGTGGTGTGTGGTGTGCGATTTCATGATGCTTCATGTAACCAGCACAGTAACTGATGATGATACCAATCTCCTAAATGATGTGCATGAATGTGAAAACACTGCAGTTCTTCGGTTCCAGACTTGAAGCCGCCAACATGAGAGCTGATACACCTGAAGCCAGTGGTGGTACTAAAGTAAAACTAAAAGTACCATATCAACTTTTCTACTTGAGTAAAACTTAGTACTTTGCTTTTAAATATAGTTAGGTATTCAAAGTAAAAGTACTAACTGAGTTTAGCCTGTTCCCTCCTATGCTACAGTCGATTATATCGTTAACTGTGCCTCCTGTATATTTGACTACAGATTCATTCATATTAATAAAGAAAACTGCAGATGATGCTACTGAAAACACTTGATTTTTCATAATGGCTGAATCTCGGCCTCCCCTGAATCCATTTTCTCTCTTCGCCTGTGATGCTGCTGCTGCAGGAGGCGGGGTCTAATGTTACCTTCCCGCTCTGACTGGATCAGTGGATCAATTGCCATGCTATGTATTGTAAACATTTTGAGGAGGGGAAAGGACAAATACTGATTTGTAGTAATATAGAAAAGTACCTGAAAACAAACATACAGATGCATGACAAAAGTACTTGCTTAGAAAATGCACATGCCACCACTGCCTGAAGTAAATATATCATAATATACATTTCATGATTTGTTCAGTGAGGAATAAGATCTCTTGACTCGTGTACCCACTTCTCTGGGTTGAATCCCTCCACTTCCTCCAGAAACACACTGCTGTGGGACACAGAGTCTCCACTGGGAACCATTAGGAACTTGAGTATGGTCCCTCTGGTTGAGCCCAGGAACAAAACTGTGCGATTTTTATGGGGACCAGCTTCTGTGTCCACCACCATGGCCGTCAGCTGGTACCTAAGGGTGTGGATCAATAGGGACGGTCAATAAAGTACATTTGGATAGATTTGATGCAGATAGTGCTGTCGGGTAGGATTTTATGCTTCCCATTTTCATGCCATAAATATCTTTTGTAAGGGCTGAGTTATCTGTATATACCGTCCCATAGTCTTGACCACCCAGGGTCTATGTCCTAGTAGCGGAACGGTCTCATCCATCAGTGGGTGGGTCTTCACAAAGTTGAGCACCTCGTCTGGCAGCGTGGTAGAGGAGCTAAATCTGGATCCCTGCACTGCACATCCCCCTGGTCTGCAGACGGAAAGAGACAGAGAGACAAAAAAGAGAAAGAGTGGGGTTAAGAGAGAAAGATAGCAAAAGCGAGAGAGGAAGAGCTGGAGGCTGTGTTCGAATATTTGCTGAATAGCAGTGAAGTGGCAGTGTGATTGACAGTGGGAGCTTAGAGCAGGGCAGAAAGTAGACTGTATTGTGAGACAGATGCTCGGGACAGGAGCGCTGCGGTATTCTGCACTTTGCATTACAATACCTCGGTTTAGGCACCAGGTCGTCCGAGACTGGAGTCCAGATAGACTCTGGGGATTTCTGCTCTTTAAATCGTCCCTCAAAGGCATGAGAGAGCTGCTGCATGTCAAACACACACACCGCAGAGCCAGGGATGCTAAGGGAGAGAGGACAGCGGTGAGATATACCGTAAATACAGTTTTGTCGACATTGTGTGAATGTTGCGTCCGTGCCTGTACCTGTTTGGCGGCGTGGAGAAGAGGCCGAGGACGACGTCCCGGCCCTGCATGTGGATGATGTTGCTCGTGGCGTGTAAGAGGTTGAAGTAGAAGTGTGAGTCTCCCGGGACGGAGCAGTTGAGCCGCGCCTTTAGAAATGTGGTCCACTGTTTCTCAAGGACACGCTGAGAGCCGCCCAGGTCTGCCTTACACACACGGGCCACACGGGACACCATCACCTGGAATGAAACAAACGGGTTGTAGAGAAATGGAGGGTTAATCTACTTACTAATTCCACAAACATCTGTCTGTCTGTCTGTATATGGCCTGTGTATCTTGCAAACCATTCAGCTAATCGGCTTCACACTTGGTATGTGTATTTTTAATGGTCCAGGGAAGAGCCGTGTTGAATTTTGGGTTATTTGGACATGTGATATGTTCAATGATTACAAAATCTATCAGAACATTTAATCAGACGACCAGTGCTCTGTAGTGGGGGCGGGGCAGTGGGCCTTCAGTCTGTGGACTGAGTTGAACATGTTTGCTTCTAAGTCACTGTATAAAGCGGTTGGCAACTGGCCAGATCAGATTTTTTCTATTTCACTGTATCGGGCTGACACAGACATTTATGGCTGATCTCCATCATGGTGGCAACATTCATAGAATCACTTTGTCTCTAGCGAGTAGCCTTCAAAGTAAAAGCATAACCTTGGTTTTGCTGCTAAAATGCTTTATATTGAACTGAATTTCACAGCTTTGACTTTGAAAAATCACACACTTGACTCTGAAGATTGTTGTGACATATAATGTATGAAAAAATAGCTGCATTTCAGCAAATCATTCAAACTTATATAAAAGCCATACAAAGTAAAAGTAATCAATCTTAATCAGTTTCCTTTTATGAAAAACATTGACTTCACAATCTTCATTGAAGATTAGCCAGGTAGGATGAACACAAAGTTGTTTAAACCTCACTCTGCAACATAGACTGTTTATGAAAAGCTCTGCACACAACCTCCAGCACACAAAACAATGAAAAGGTGACAGTATATTGTAGGAATGTTTGAAGAGGACTCACTGATGATGAGGAATAATTCTGAAGTAGCCATGGATAAGTAACACAAGCAAAGCAAACAGCCCATTCCAAACAGGCAGGTTCAGAACGGCCACTAAACTCGTAGAATAAAAAGAAGGTAGAGGAGGAAAGTATACCTTCTCTAGATGATGAAACTCCATCGCCATCTCTCTGAAGAAGAAATAAATGTGAGGCCCCCACTCCATAGCGCTCACAAAGTAAGGCTCTGAAAAAGCAGGATGAGAAAAATCAACGTTAGACAAACACACACTCACACTTCAGAAGGCTGGTGACGCAGTGCCCGAGGCCTGACGTAGCCCTCCACACTGCCCGACATGGCGCTCTAATAACAATCACATCAACATGAACCAGCGCTGTCCACAGGCCTGGGGGGATTAAATATTCATGTCCTGTTTAATCTATCATCATAGACGAGAGGATACGCATTATTTATCATTTATTCAGCCAGCACTGTTCCAACTGCCCCTGTGGAAAACAGGCTCAGCTGTTCATCCGAAGCCTTGTTCAAACCCCGGAGTCTGTGGAGTCTGACTAACCTCAATACATCACTCTGTCTGCTCCACTTAAATCCAATGAAATGTGGGCCTAATCATGTCTGCTTTCTCTGAATGCAACTTCCTATTCAGCCCCCCCCAAAATCATCCTCTTCACCTGTGAGCCATTCAGCAAAAGTTGGCCACAGTGGCACAATTTCCTTTCAGCTAACTACAGACGGTAATGGTGATGCTTTTTGTTATTTGCATTCTGACTGTCCACTGGGGCTGTCTGGCTCTGCTGTGTCATTTTTTTTAATGCGTCTGTTTCTTAAAGTACCTCTGAACCACTTGGAATCGTGTTTGACCGTGCGGAGGGCGGGGCTGTCGCCGAGGCTCCGATAGATCACCGCATCGATGGCGAGGAAGTCTGTCACGGTGCCGGTAAAGAGACTTCCATCTGAGAGCCCAGAGAGAGAGAGAGAGAGAAAGAGAGAGGAGGGAAAAGATACAGATGAAGAGATAGCACAAGGTCGGGAAGATTAAAAACCCACACAGGCAATGCCGCAAGAGGTCTGACTATAAATCATTTGAAAAGGTAAACACAAGTGCACAAACATTTCAATGTCTGGAGCCGGGAAGGGAGTCGGAGGTTTGCTAGAGAGCATGAATTCACTGTGAAAACTCAAAACGCTCTACCTGCAAATAAAGCCACGTTGGCGTGTCGTGGATCATACGGGCACCGGGCCATCCCGCTGACAGGCTCTCCCACCATCTCTAGGGTGTCTCTCTGCAAGAGGAGGGAAAAAGGATATATAGATGAAGTAGCTGGCAGGTACACAGAGATTGACCAGCCGACAGATAGATGGATACTAACAGTGTAATTGGCACACAGTGGGTTGAAGGCATTTGTTCCGCACACGAACAGGCCCCCGTGCTGGCTGAGCAGAACCTTGATGAAATTACGGCACTCTCCCTGTAGGAAAAAACACAAAGGGAAACTAATAAAGGAGAGGACAAAATAATAACGTACAGGGCAGAGGGGGGGAAAAGACGGCTTTGTGCCAAAGATAAGCCCAAAATTACTGGTCAGTGCAAGAGGACTGTCAGTGTGAAGTATGAAGAACGCGGCTGGAAACAGTTCTGAGAGGCAACGACACCCTCAACTGCACTTCATCTGGAGGAACAACAGGAGGACGACTTTATAACAGTCCTCGAGGGTGTGAAGCTGCTACCAGTGAGTCTGAAACAGTACACGTGGGAAATGTTGAAGTATCCTAGTAGAGACCTGAAACCATTGGATTTAAGTCCATGTGTTTGGTCATATCTAAGAAAACAATGACAATATATAAACAAATTAAAACAGAAGAATTTGATTCCGCCAACAAACCACATGAGAAACACATGGTTGAAGCTCCACCTCTGAATCGCAGAGTGTGTGTGCGTCTTTTTTGAATGACTGGACATAAAGCGGTCACGTGAAAAGAGATAACATGAATATGGTCCAAGTGTACATTTTTCCAGTAAGTGTTAATTAGTTATTTGATGAATATTGTGGCTGAGACTGACCTGTGATTGGTCAAGTGTATCCACGAGCATTGCTGTGCAACCGCATCAGAGATATTGTGCTTAATTTTTGTGCAACAAGGCAAAGTGAAGATGTGTTTTCCATCTTTATTTAGAGACTATGGCCAGAAGTTTGAGTTTAAATGCGACTGAGCAGACAAATCATTTTCAAATGTGATTTCTAACAAGTTCAAATGGCCACAGTGCTGTGTAGAGGTGCTGCCTTCAAATGACTCACAGTGGCATTTATAGTCGTTTACCCCAAGCTTTACGATTTGACCTCTTCGTCTTGGAGGACTCCCTCTCATTCTCTCATGACACCTTTCCACCCTTTCTCTCCTCTCTTCTCTTTTTTCTTTGTTATTCTTCGATTCCAGCTCTTGTCACTTCTCCTCTTTCATGCGGTGTTATTTGCAGTAACACATCTTTTCCCTTTGTTGTCTCAGCAGCTCCTTCTAACTGCCTTGTATCCGTCTTATCCTCCCTATATGTGTTTCTTTTCTTCTGCCTTCACACATCCCATCCGCACCTTTACCTCCCCTTCTCGACTGATTTCAATTACTGTGTCCTCCCTGAGGCTGTGTCACTCTCTGCTCACTTTGCTCTATAATGTTTCCTGTTTCCTCTTTTTATTTTTTCCTCCCACATCTCTGACCGAATTGGATTCTGCCGGTGGCACTGCTACATTTATACAATAAAGCTTGTATTTTAGGTTACACCCTGTGAACCAGTCTGCCGTCCCATCAAATCTTTCCTTTTTGTGGGTTTGATCACATTCCCATTATATTTCAGAAAAATGTCACCCATTGCTTTATATATAAACATAATTGTCATCCTGCTCCAGGGCAATAAAGGAGATATGTGATGACGATTGGCACTTTGCAGATGTGCAAGAAAATGGCTTTTAAGCTTTGTGGATTGCTTTGCCTCTGGATAACGTTTCTCTGATCTACCTTGATTAAGTAATGTGCTGGTTCTGTATGACAATATCAAATTTGTGCAAATGCCATTTGCAGGTTGGCCCAAAGGAAATAAGTTTTCACTAGCAGCTGTTGTCTGTCCATGCATGCGATAAGCTGGATAGTGTTGACGCGTGTATGAGCGGGTCTCAGAGGCGTGGGTGTTGTGCACGAGCATGATACCTCATGTTTGCCCTTCATCCGGCACACTCGAATGTCGTTCTTATTGGATTCCCACGTCCGTTTCTGCCAAAGCAAAGAGCCACAGTCAGGACACGTTTGCTACATGTGAAGTACATGGTCAATTGCATGTGCATGTTTGGTTTTGTGTGCGTGTGAGAAATTGAGTCGTACCTTGCTGTAGAACATCTCATCACCTGCCATGTTGTCCAGCTCCACTCTGTATAAGTCATCTCTACACAGCACAAACACACAACAAATTAATCCCAATGTGAAACTAAGATTTGAATAGGACATGATATGTCATATATAATATAAACAACAATGATTAGCTGTCAACAATAAGCCAGTGGTTTAGCATTGTTACATATTATCAATGTGTTATTTGATTTATTTTTAATTTAGGCAGTAACAGGTTTGGGGGAAACATAGACCTGTAAACTCTGATTCTATTTTCTTTACTGATCTTTTCAAATTGATTCCAACAGAATAACACTGATTCATCTTTTTAGGATTTTTTCCAACAGCAGATGTCATTTCTCTCATCAGCAAGGGAGGACAAACCGAGCAGAGGTTCAATTTAATATTAACCGGCAGAAATATGTGGATATATCATCTGTGTTGTATTAAACAGTGATGATAATTAATGGCTGAATAAAAGTAGGTCTACTGCTGTTGTAGTTGACTAAGTCTTTTTAAAAAATATGCCTTTCTGCTAGTCGGCCACCTGTTTGTGTTTTTGTGACACAAATCTGTTTTTGTCCACCAAGCCAAAGCAGCAGCAATGAAACAGGATCCGGATGGTCGAGTGTTCCATTCAAATCTGGTGGATTATATTATTTATTTATATTATTCTTTTACTTTCTCATTTAGTCTTATTTGCTTTGTTTTGCGACCTTATTCGCTTTCATCATATTGGGCCCCAAAACCAGAGAGTGATGTGAACAAACTGCTTTCACTTGACATTTAACTAACTTGATTGAACACAGCCTCACTAGAGCAAATGGAAATGTCCTCTGCAGAGTGACAGCAGATGGGGGCTGTGGCATCAAATGATAGCAAGAAGGATATTAATGCCAACACATTGCTAACACACAGTCGGAGGCGGTTGCCGTGGGTTACCTGGCTCCTATGTAGAGCGTGCGGTTGACCTGGAGGATCGTCTGGATGTGCAGCTCCTGCCGCTGAGCGGAACGATGAGCTCTGCCCAGGAACACTGGATATCTTCTCATCACTGACATGAACACACAGACACACATGGAGAACGAAGAGCCCTTACTAAAAAACATCCAGGAATGAGGCGTCTCGCTCAAGGAGAGTTGGACAGCTGAGGACAGAGTGAGCGCTTTCTCCGTCTATATAAACCCAAAGAACCGAGGTTAGGACATAAAATGGCTCCTGCAACCTTCACTTTGATAGTGTCCTCACTCACTCTTGATGCTTTTGTTTGAGGGAAAACAAAGATAATGGGCAGAGACGAATGGCGGAGCGGTTACAGCAGACTGAACCACTTCCCTGCGTTTTCCCCAAAACGTTTGAGGTAAATGAGAGAGTACAGATGAGGTGGGCAGAGGAAGCGGCAGGATCAGACTGTGAGAAAGTTTTGAACAGGAGGACAACAGCCTCCCCAGGGAGCCCTCATCTACAGGAGACAGATTGGGAAAATGTCTCATTGTCCTTGACTGCAGGGAGAGAGAGAGAGAGAGAGAGAGAGAGAGAGAGAGAGAGAGAGAGAGAGAGAGAGAGAGAGAGAGAGAGAGAACATAGCCATCCATCTCCACCTGTCTCCTCCCCTTCTTCCATGCACCCCTCAGCCCTCACCCTCATCTTCTTCTTCATCATCATGCACCTCTCAATCGTTTTCTCTCTTCCCTTCTTTCTTTCTTTCTTTCGTTCTGTCTGTTCCTTATTTTTTCTTTCTTCCTTTCTCATATTTATTAATATACCACAACAGGGCTCCAACCCTTGACCCCTGCAATTTCCACATCTACCATGGAGCCATTCATCACAGCCACACCTCCCCACACACACACACACACACACACACACACTCACACACACAGTGCGAAGGACACATACCCTCTACAGGGACGTAGCTGAGGGGACTGGGCTCCTCTGGGAATGAACCATCAACGAGTCGAAGCAGCAACAGAAGAAACGTGAGGGGAGTGGCCGCGGTCGCCATGGCAGCAGCACACATGCACTGTTAACAAAGAGAGAACGAAGAGAAAATTTGTCATTGTTGTACAGTGTATATACATAAATATACATATGTGTGTGTGTGTGTGTGTGTGTGTGTGTGTGATTGCATGGATGAGGGTGTGTGTGTTGATAGTTTTATAGATTTCTCAACACAGAGGACTTCCAGCCAAGTGGAAACCTGATTTCAACAGGTTTGTGTGTGTGTGTGTGTGTGTGTGTGTTTGTGTGTGTGTGTGTGTGTGTGTGTGTGTGTGTGTTTGTGTGTGTGTGTGTGAGGACAGGGTCAGCAGTGCAGCGGAGTGACTGCTCCCACCAACCTGGCTGCAGCGGGGAGCTAATGTGTTTCTGTTGTCTGCCTTAGCAGTGTAATGGGGATCTATTGTCAGAAATGTCACTCCATTGTCAAACAGTTGGAATTGAAGGCAGATTCTCACAGCCATATAACACAACAAGACACAGAACATCCACCGGGTAACAAAGGCACTTTGTGTGCTAATGCTCTTTTCCCTAATTGTGTTTCTATACGGGCATATGGAGGCTGTATTACTGGTAATTAACCACAAATGGAGGGAGTTGGTCTTTATAGATCAGACAGTAAAAAAGGGAGTGACTGGGGCAAGCTGGACAATGTCTGTCTGAAGGTCAGAAGTCAGGAATGCCCTAAATCACCAGCTAGATAAAAGGAGATGAAACCGGTTGTAGGCTAAAAAAGCTAAAAGGCAGCAAAAGGGTCATCCTGTGTGAGATACACACAAACACATTGAAAAAACAGGACTTTTAAACACCGGTGTATGACATGAAAATCCAAAACATAGTTGCCTCCAAAACAAATGTTTTAATATTCATTCTGGCAGCGATGCAAATTGGCAACAGTTGCAAAACCAAATGCAAATAGCTCAGTATTCAGAAGACAACAGTATTATCCAATGTTGATGAGCTTGTCCTCTTCCTCAATATAAAAAGACGTGTCCCCTTTTAATGGTATAGAAAGACATAATTAAGGATGTTGGGAAAATTTGGGTTGTTCTGAGCTACATGCTAGAGCTGTATCTGAGGAGGCGGAGAATCATGCTGGTGCCTTCTTACTAGGATGGTGTGCAGTGATTGGTTGATGCCTATAATCACAGTGCAAAAGCTCAGAAACACAGGGATACTATTCACCTTCACTGTGAAAGTAAAGTTTAAGTTGTTCAAGATTCATCACCTGGGGACAATGAATGTCTGTAAGAAGTTTGAATGACATTGATCTGATGGTTGTTGAAACCCCTTATTTTATACATCAGCATCTCCTGCACCAACAAACCACAGCAGGTGAATTAACACTGCTGCAGATAAGCTGCACACAGACTTATGTATAGTGGCTACACAATCATACACAAATGTTGAAACCCAAAACCCCCCCTGGCTCAGCTGCATTGCTATCATGGCAGAACTGATTGTGTTTGATGTGAGAATACTTTGAAAGGGAAGAGGCGAGTGAAGGACAGCAAATGGGAGGAAAACAAAAAAAAGGGTGGGAAGCTTTGGTTTCATTTGACACAAAAACGATAAAAGAAGGGTTAGAACTTGAAGGAAAAAAGAGGTGAGCAACATGAACCAGGTCCCATTAAATCAACCTGCACACCAAGTTCCACATTTGCACCCACCCCCGCTTATTTCCTTTCATCCTCTGTCTCACTACCTCCATCACCCACCTCTTCCCTTCATCTCTCTTCCTTTCCATCTCTCAGCTTGTCTGTTCCAGGATAAGACCCCTACGACTGTTTCCGGAGATGGAACGCCAGGTTGAAAGGTAGATGTGCTGGTTGCTAAGGTGACGATATCTGCTATTTGAAGCACGAAGATGTAACACACAAAGGGACACACAAACACATGTGTGTGTGTTTGTGAATGAATGTGTGTATATCATGCACATGCCCGTGTTTCACCAACACTTCAGATTGTGCATGAGAGTTTGAGTGACAAGCCGTTTGAAGACATCAGTGAAGCAACGCGGCAGCAGACTATACCCGAAGGGCCACTTCAAAAGAAAATCTATCCTAGAGATTCCAGGTTCGACTCTCTCTCTCTCTCTCTCTACGCCTTCTCCTCATCAGACGCATCCAAAACCCTGAGGATGTATGAGTGGGGGGGACTGGGATTCCCTGGCGTAGAACACTCTTAGTCAGGCAGGGGTTATCCTCATTTCATCATTACCACTATATGAGAAGGGTCAAAATTTGATGCTGAAAAACCCAAAATGAAATTCTGCCTCCTGTTGTGTATTGAGTCGAAGGATGGTATTAAATAAAAAGTGCCTTTAGGGGGATTAGCCCCCATTTAGGTTGCTTTGTCACATTAATTGCTTGTCTCCAAGTGACTCAGTTTGCAGCTCTGTTCAGAGATTATTACTCAAACTCTGAACACACAGACGTGATGAATATATTTTTACATTCAGCGTGAAAATCTAAATTTAAAGCTCAGAACGTCACAATCAATGTTGACATTTTACAGATTCATGTACAGATACTTTCTTAGAAAACTCTGTACACTTCAACTCATATGCTCAACTACAAATATTGACATAAGGCACACAGTGTCTGCTTTAACAGCACTAACACACACACACACACAGACACACACACACCCGCACACAAACTGCACATACAACATACTAAAACCCCGCAGCCAATCATTAATGAAACCTCCTCATTAGAGAGCATATTGATTAAGGTTATTGATCCATAAGATAAACCATCAGATCTGGGCCAAGGCCAGCATATAAGAGACCGGCTGCAGGCCAGTGCCATGACGAAGGCAGTATTTTCACCACCCTAGGCTCTGGAGGGGCAGCGCCTTGTTATTCAGACCATCAGGCGCTTAAAGTTTTCCCCTGCTGAGCCCTAAGACAGAGGAGAGACAACAAATGATAAAAAAAAAACACGGATGGCTGGCGTGAGTTTTAATAGATACTGCCTGCTGCAGACCTCCAGCCCATCAAGCTATAATAAATCCGGCTGCTGGTGAGAGATCAGGAAATCCTGGTGGGAAAAAGACAAGCGAGAGGAAGGAAGAAAGGGGGCTATGTTATTTGTGTCAGATCACATTAGCGAGACGGGATTAAATAGTGGGACACTGACACGGTCATCATGGGATGCATGTAATGACACCGACGGCCATGCGGCGTAATCTAGCCTCATCAGGAAGCCCATTAGCAAATCACCTGCTAACACTCACATCATTAACCAATCAGCAGGCCATTGGAAGAGGCATAATCACCTGCTCTCACCTCTTATCAGTTCGTCCATATGTTTTGTAATCATCGGCCGAGACTGAGCTCAGTTACATGCGGACATGAATGTCAGGGGTCTACACAACCCCCCCGTGCATCTAGCTGAACGTGAAAGTGAACGTGAGTTATTGTGTATTTAACATTTACCCAAGGACCCATCTTAAAACGCCACAGTGGCCTTTAGTGTATATTAGACATGCTCATGTTTGCACTGAGCACCTCAACTATTAATGCAGCTCAGCAAGATCAATACACTCTCCTCCTGATAAACAGAGACCGAATAAAGAGCGGCATCTCTATTCACACCCAGGAGCATTGACTGTCCGTCAGGAAACAAACAGAGAAGGTCTCAGCGGTCTGTGTGAAGACGTGGACGCACAGAACGAATAAACCAAAGCCACTGCTGTGCAATGCAGGATGGGGTTTCCACAACATACAAGCCCTGACCTGTGCTGCAGCCGGCTGATCAATCCTTCCATATGTTGGTGACGGCATGTGTGGGACAGAAACTGGATCGGTGAAAAATCTGTATTTTGTGTGGCGTTGACATTTTTCTGATGCCTTGTATTGAATCCGTTGTTGTGATTAGGTTTCTCTCTCTCTCTCTCTCTCTCTCCCTCTCTCTGTGTTTTCCCTCTATCTCTCGCTCTCTGTTTAGCTACTGCAGCCACTCCACTCCTTTGTTACCGTAGCAACCAATAGCCAAGCCAGGCAGAGATGTTCTATTGCAGTAGATGTAAAAGCGAGGAGGGCGTGTTCGCCCTCTAACACATACATAAGTGTGAGCAGACTTGCATGCGCACACACACCAACACACCTACACACCCACACACACACACATACACAGACGCATACACTTGAACATTAACCCAGATCCGTGGATGTTCATATGAGGGTGCATGAACACATACATGGATGAGGAGGTGGTGGTACCCCCTCTCTCAACAAGGAGGGGGATGGGGGAACTGCGAGCAGTTTCTCTCCACATTGTTTACACACTGAAAAGGCACCACAGCTCATTTGAAATCAATAGGTCAGCAGTGGAAAATATTCTTTGAAAACGCATTACATAGATTTATTATTCATCGAGTTGGAAAGGATAGTCGTCTCTGAGGCCTTTTCATGGGATTTCCATTTCAACAATTTGATATTTAAGCTGATCTTTGTTCTGTGTGTATGGGAAACTAGTCAGAGTCATTATATATAACAACTTGTCTGGACTGTGATATGCTGGTGACCTGTCCAGGGTGTACCCCGTCTCTCGCCCTACTGTCAGCTGGGATCGACCACAGCCCCTGTGCAGCACTAAGCGGGATAGATAGGTAGGAATGGAACTTTACTGGATATGAGGAAAAATGTGATTTTCCAACCTTCTTCTTTTTCCTTGAAAATAGGTTTAAAATGCTTTTCCCCAACGCAGCTTTCAGACTTTCTTTACTTGATATGAAAATAATAAATGGTTTCAAAGGAATAACTGATGAAGATAACATTGGTAACACACTGAATCCTGAGGAAAGCATGTGCAGGTTAAAGCCCAGAATGAAGAAAGATGGCCTGAGGGTAGAGATGCAGACACGGGCTAAACTGGGAGAAGTGGGTCACCTTCAGACTTCAGTACTCCTCACTGAGACCACTATAGCTTCATTAATAGAGTTAAAACACATTTTCACTGGCAATGGAGAGGGTGAAGACCTAATGAGACATTTCAGCATGATTTTCTTACTGCGGTTCAGTGGTGGGATGTAATGAAGTACATTTACTTTGTACTTCCAATTTCCACTTTACTCCACAATATATATCAACAAAGATATTTTCAGTAAAGTAATTAATAACAAGAGGGGAGCTGGTGCACTCATCCGATTAGAGCGGGAAGGTTAAAACATTAAAACCCCGCCTCCTTCAAAAAGAGCAAGGTGCCGTTAGAGAAACACCTGAATCTGATATGGATGAGATCCACTGCCAAGACTCATGATGCCATAATGCTGTAGTACACATTGTATTACATACAGCAAGTACTTTTACTTTGAACACTTAAGGTTCCATCAGTGACTCAGACGATCATCATGATTATGTTAATCTCAGGTGTCTGTTTCAGAAAATGTTTCCAAGCGCTGCCAAGTAAACAGATAAAGATGAAAACGACCTGATTCAACAATCCAGCTACAGACTTCAATATATCAAGATTTACTTAGACTAAGTATTTTAAAGTGAAGGTCGAAGGTTCTCTACTTAAATAAATCTTGATTTTTGGAAACACTATTTAACAACTTTGATAAATGAATGAGGAACTGCACTTACACATTTAACATTTGATGAAAAATGCACAGCAAACACATAGATCACAATGTGAATGTGGAAGGGTAACATTTATAGACGGTCCACCAGCTGCCCAGTCTTGCAGTTGTGAGAGGAAGTTCATAACTCATATTAAACTGCATGTTAAACTAATTGTTTTAGGGAAATGAAGTGACTCTGTGAAGTATCATGATCCCTGATAAGAAACAGTCTATATGGCGCCATAAACGTAAACACTGCACGTAACTCTAAACTGACATTTCACACAAACAATGTCTAATATGTTAATTAATGAGCGCTAGAGGATCATTCTTTTCATTTTTTGACAGAGCTGGGCTGTTGCAAACAGTTTTTTTAAACCTGGTTCCAGCTTCTATTCTAACCTAAGTTAACACGTTTCTGGCTCTAATAGTTGTGAGAGTGGTATCGATCTTCTCATCTAACTCTCACAAATTAGGCAAAAGAA